>NW_011888797.1:314359-317588 GCF_000151845.1 Pteropus vampyrus | reverse complement strand
GTTGGCACTTATCCTTTGAAATTCCTGGAAATTTTACTGAAACATTCAATTCCTCCCTGGTTGAGGTCACTAGCACTGAAGGTAACAGGTGTTTATCTTTATTCTATTTCAGAATTCCCAGGTATTTTTATGAGAGTGTCAGGTATGCCTAGATGCTGTGAATGTAAGAGGTGTTCAAAAAAGGTTTTCAAAAAACATTTTAGCTAACATTTTTGGAGAGCTTATTATGTGCTAGGTATTAGTTAATGCTTTACATAATATATCAGTTAGGGCATAATCAAAGAAACAGAACCAGTAGGAGATATATACTAAGAGATTTACTGCAAGAAACCTGCCTACGTGATTGTGGGGTCTTGGCTGGGCAAGTCTGACATCCACAGGGCAGGCCTGCAGGAAGGGCAAGCTGGAACTCTTAGGCTGGGCTGGAACTGAGGTTCATAGATGGAGTTTTTTTTTTTGTTGTTTTTTTTTTGTTTTTGTTTTTTTTTTGAGGGGGAAGCCTCAGTCCTGCTTGTAAGGTCTTTCAACTGATTGAATCAGATTATCCAGGATAATCTCCCTTAGTTAAGGCCAACTGATTATGAACTTTAATCATATCCACAAAAACCTTCACAGTAACACCTAGATTAGTGTGTGTTTGAGTAACTAAGAACAATAACCTAGTCAGATTGGCACATCAAAAAGACCACCACCCATGGGTAATCTCATTTCCTCCTAGCCACAACTCTATGAAGTAATTTCCATCATTATTGTATTCATTTTACAATTGGAAAGGTGAGGCTCGAAAAAGTTAAGTAACTTTTCATCAAGATCACAAATCTATGAAGTGTAATAGCCATTTCTTGAACCCACAGGTCTTATTCCAAAGTTGGAAGTTTGACTACTGCATAATACTAGCTCTAAGCAAATGAATAAATTATTGTAATTCTGTTTCTCTAAATCTGCATAAAAGGACTGATATTGGTGTTTTATGTATCTCTTTGAAAAGTTACCACAATCTTTAGGCTTTATGAGACTAGAATATTCAACATGGTCTTCTGATAATTTTTTAATGCAAAAAAAGAACACAGGAAATTTATTGAATCCCAAATGTTAGTCCTTTCTGATGTAAAATTGCTGTTCTTAAATAAGCAGTTTATGTTAAAGAGAGTTGCATTCTTGATGACCTATAAATTCAATGAATGTTTACCTTTCATTTGGGGATATAGGGAAGTTGGAAATTGATGCTATAAGAGTTTTTTTCTGAATTTTCTCATTTTTTAAGGAACAATATATTACATAATATAACCAGAGTATTAAAAATAAGATGTAGATACTCCCCCAAGTAAAAGAACATAAGGCTGTATATTATTCATATTTTTAAGTAATGTGAATTAGAATTTGACTGATTTTTTTAGCAAAAAATAAAATTGGCGAAGGAAAAAATAATTCTGATATTGAATATCCTGGAATACCATAGTATCATGGCAAGTGACTGAACAAGTGGCAAGAATCCATGCCTCTAATTCGGGTAAGTAGCTGGGCAAGTGACTTCTCTAGGCATCAATTTCCTTTTCTACAATATAAGAGGGTTTTTAGAAGATGCTCTCTTATATCGCTTATGCTGTTCTAGAACATTAACATACCTAAACTTTCAACTATGAGGAGGGGTTATTTTTGCGCCGAAGACTAAAAAGTCATTCTTCTGTGAACTATTTAATGGTTTTATTCCAGCCAGTAGCAGATCACACTGATTAGACCTTTGTGTTTTAATACGCATGTCTGGAGGTTATCACCAAATTTCATTAGTGCTGCGCTGACGTTAATTTCCAGAACTGTAATATTTCATGTGCAAGCTGATCGTGCTGAATGGAGTACCAGTCACAGCCACCATGGACAGCGACTATACCTCCCAGCCCCTTCAAGGAGTTTTCACTAGCCAAGGACAAATGCTGACAGAGAGTTAGATTTCCATCATTTTCCAGAATTAGTGTAGACACCAAATGACCCATGGACTCCAAATGACTCTGGAATGCATAGGACTCAACACCATACAAAAATGATAACATGGCTCCCTTCCAAAGCACTTGTGGTTCATTCCTAACAAATGACATCTTATTAAAATAACTCAATATTGTTGCCGGAGAACAATATCCAGAAAAGAGTGATGCCCTTCAGCCATTCATATGACTAGGAAACCAAGAGAACACCTATTCGACCTCAAGTCACATGTATTTGCATTGTAGAGTAAGAAATAGAACTAAATGATGTGACTTCAAGACCCGTTCAAAGTTTGGTGATCATAAAAAACAGAACTATCCAAACAAGCACCACTCAAGAAGGCAGGTCATGTCTAGCCCAGTTCTCTTTCTATATATGCAAGACATAAAATCAAAAAGTTTCATGAACTCCTTACGTGAATGAGAAATTGTTTTGATATGCTTAAATGCTCACACTCTGGAGCCTAACAGGCCTGGGTTTATGTTCTAGTCTTGCATCCTGCAAGAAAGGTGACTTCAGGGTATGTCATTAACCTGAACTTCACAAAAGCAGATGACATGAGGGTGCGCAAAACAGTGCATATTTAGTGTTTCTTGTTTAGGGAAGTGAATGTTCTTCCATAACTGCTAGTTTCAGATCTCTCTGAGCATTTTTTTTTTTCATCTCAAAAGTGAGGATAATAATAAAACCTACCTCATAGAATTGTGAAGATTAAATGAGATAATTCAGATACCTGACAAGCCATATGTGCTCAGTAAAGTTAGGTACTATACAAGAATTAATTCACATTTCTATTTTAGTGCCTGACTTTTTGCAGTTGATAAAGGTCTTTTTTTCTTTGGTTTTAAGACAATAAATGTATAGCAGATCCTCAAATAACATTCTTTCATTATAATGATGATAAGGCCATAGGAATTTAACTGTTATTTATATCGATTAGCCTATGGTAAAGTCGGTTTTAAGTCCTTTCGCTGCAGTTTCGAGATCCTATCCACAACGTTAAGTGAGGACTTAACGGTATAATCTTAAAGCTAAGAAAGTGAAATTACTCTGAACAGTGGGTCAGTTATTAATACTCTTTTGAGTCTATCATAATGTTATACATTTCCTTAAATGCTTTTACTTAAAGTACTAGGATTCCAACCTATTTTTCACAGACTGTTTGGGTGCTGTTACATTGTTTTCAGATGTTGGTTATCCGCTATGGTTCTTATCCCAGACTAAGTGGGCAACTCACACTTTTGGATGG
>NW_011888797.1:265121-311859 GCF_000151845.1 Pteropus vampyrus | reverse complement strand
TTTGCCGGGGCATTTGTTGCAGCCTAGGCTTTTGGTCTCCACTGTGTGTGGGCTGCTTTTTTTTTTTTTTTTTTTTTTTAAACGTGGTTTGGCCACTGGTTTTCCCTTTCCTTTCCTCCTTTCGGGGTTGCGAGGAGTTTGAAGCGGTAAAGACTGGATATCTTAACAAATGGCTTGACTTTCATGAGTATATATTTTCCAAAGGTCATTTGTCTTCAGTATCAGAAAGCCACGCCAACCCATGTAATTTCCAGGTGCGCTTTGAATCAGTCACCTTTCAGGAGTAGCAGGAAGGATAGACACTGGAAAGGCTGGTGTTGAGCGTGCCTTCTCTCCCCGTATTTTTTATACATCGGTTAATCGGGGGCGAGGGTGGACATGGACTTTCCAGTGCTGCGCCTTGAGCAGTGATAGAGCAGCAGAGACTGCAATTTGATGCTGCTTTCGCGAAGGTCGGGTCAGCATTTCCATTGAAATTCCTATTTCCGTGGTTGTAACTTCGATGTAATTTTACTCCAGGCTAAAACTTGCCAAAGCCAAATGAGGTCTTGTTTTTGTAAGGATGCTGCCACCACCGCGGGTTTTTGCTTGTTTGTTTTGTTTTCCTCCAAGAAAACCAGCTGTCTGCTATCATGAGCCTCTAAAACAAATGGGCAGTTCACGAAGGCTTTGCATTTTCAGAGATCGGCCCGGAAGGCTAGTCCTCACTGCAGTTATCATTGCTCCTCTATGCGCGGCTATGATGGTACTTTTAGAAGACTAAAAATTCAGTCTGGGTGCTGCATATATGCCCGCAACGTGTTGTATGAGTAGATTGGAAAGCAATATGAACGTTGGGGTCCTTAACGATTCTTAAATATTTATTAAATTAGTGTGCTTGCTATATGGACCCTTTCATCTGGAAAGACAGAATTAGAGGAAATAGTGTTGGAAGGGCAACGTCAGGAATGTAAGTACAGCTTAAGACTTTTCTCAACATCGACACAAGTTCCCAAGGAGTCTATAATTCTCCTCTTGGGGAGTCTTTACAATAGGGTAGATTTATGCTGAAGTTGGGAGCCAGTTTGGATCTGGGAGGAAGGGAGGAAAGATTAGAAAACCTCTCAGAGATTCCTTCCAAACCTGTGTTCTTTGTACTCAGCAGATGAGCTTGAGCAAGGAGATGCGGGTAGTGTCTGCGTTATTTGAATCCATAGTGTTGATGGCTCTGTTACAAAATAGGCTATAATAATTGGTATTGACATCATTCCACTGTAAAGTTTTCTTCAAAGTATTCTGTTGTTCTCTCTGTCAGTCCCAGGTAGTGCAGTGATCCCCCTGGACTCAGATGGAGGAGAGAGGAGTATCTGGTACAAATGAGATTAAAACAGATGCCTGCTACCTGGGATAGTTAATGACAGTGTCATACAAAAACATTGTTGCAAAGACTTTTTTTTTTTAACTTCAGAATGCAGAGGAGAAATATCCTTGTTCAGGGATGGGAATTTCGTCCTGCAGTTGCTAATTGCCAAAACTTAATTTTACTGCATTGGAGTTACTTTGCTTGAAGCACTTTGGCACTTTTAGTAGAACCAATATTTTTTCTTAATCAATGACATCAAGCAAAGTAACTCCAATGCAGTAAAATGAAGTATCCCAGGGTAACTAGTTTTTCACAAAACTGTAAGTGTATTTATGTGTCAGCAATTGAAAATGATAATGGCTGAACAGTTATTAACAATGTAAAAATTTGCAAGTTTAACCAAATTTGTATACATGTGTGTTGAATTCTGATACGTTTATTGTCTATTAATTTACTACATATAGTAGCGTAGTCTGGCATGTTAGGAAATTGCTTTGAATTGCTTTATTTAAAATAGTATTTGTTTAAAGTTACTGTACATATTCTAAATAGGGTGTAAATTAGCAGACAGGACATTGTACAGGAAAGACACTCCCAATAATCTTTTGTGATGTTATTATCCTCTTTTAAATGTTGGCAGATGTTTTCCAGTTTATCAAGTCATTCTCATTTCATCATTCATTGAATAAGCATTTTTGAGCATCATGCATCTTGAAGAAGGTTTATCCTTTTTTTAAATGGAAGGTAGACATGTTCTCTAAATATTACGTTGTAATAAATGCTTTGGCATTGTCAGTGTTTATAGCATTGGCAGAGTCTGTAGAAACACCAGGTATAGTTTACTGACGTCCCTATTTCTGACCAGATGTTAGTGTCAACATATGTCTCAGTAATATCCATCAAACCAGTTAATGTCCCAGGAGAAATGAACAATTGGGAAAATTAATTAGGCGATCTGCTTGATTAAAGTCATTAATAGCTATGAGTAAAATATTTGTATTTTCCATAGACATGTTTGATTTTTACACATTTTGCATTTATAGTGGTAACTAAGACTTGGTTAGCATTTACAGGTACCAATACCAGTAATCAGAGTACAGGGTCTTCCATAGGCCACCAATAATTAACAGAAGTGTGGACAGAATCCACATTTATCAACTGGTTACTTGTTTTTTTCCTTCCATGGACAAAAGCCAGTAACAAAGCGTAAATGTTTGCCATTGAATTTAATAGCAGTGTATATCAATAAGCTTTGGAAATAAATATTGTATGCATATTTCTTTTATTAGCTATGATGTCTTTACTCTTGTATTAATATTTGCTTTCTTTAAAATGAATGTTTTCAAAGTGCAATACTGTCAATATATTTAATAATTTGCTTGAGAAAGAACATTTACATGGGTGCATTTATCTTCCCACGTAACTGTCAATAATGAATTGTTCCAGAAATCTATTTTTATGTAGATGTAATTTTCATGTAAAAATTAACCTTTCTTACAATTCTAGTGTGAGATAAAAACCATTCTTGTTCATCTGATTTTTGCTTTCTCTTCAGGGAATTATGAGATGGTTGTTTTAGAAGTCAAAATATGGTTAAGCTGAGTCATTTTTTTCCTTTAAAAAAATTGTGAGAATATATTAGCTTATTTAGATGAAGACCTAATGTTAATTTTCCTAAAGCATTTTGTTTAGCTAGTATCTCTCGGTTCTGATATTTACAGAGCACAGACTCACTGGTAGTTTTCTCATATGGGAACATGAAGAAATGCAGCAAAGATGAAAACAAGACTTGAACTGAAAGAAGCAAAAATGCATGTTCTGATTCGCTCTGTTATTAAATACTTTAAAATGTGCTTTTAGGTAAATCTCAAAACAGCTATTCTATAAATGGCTTTTATAGATACATCTCTTTGGGGTTTGGAATGAATCTAACAAAATCAAAATGACTAACTTCACATGACTAACCACAATGACATTCTCTGGAAGACCAATGACAGCATTGAGATTTTCCTGGACACTCACGTGTACCATGTTTCACCACCTCTGTCACTACAGACAGCCGCCTTTGAAGTGCACGGGAAGGCTTTGTTGGAATCAGTGGGCACCCCCAGCAGAATCTCAGCGCCACTTGGCCCTACGTTTAAATGGTACTCAGTTCCGTAGCTCTAGTATAATTGGTCAGGCTAGGTTTTGTGACCATTTTAAAACCAAAACACTTGGCAAAAGAAAATTATATTTTAAGACAATATGAGCATCCTGTCATTTTAGCATGTTTCAGTTAGAATGTTTTGGTAACCATAAGTTTTATGGTCTGTTTTTGGTTTTAATTAAGGCTTGAGAGCAACTTGCACATACATAGATGTAACTGCAACAGGTGGTATGTTTGGTGTTGTGTAACGTTCTTAAAAGTCTCATTTCCCTATGTTTAGAAACCATGACCATGTTGTAGTTATTTTTCTAGAAATATAAAATGTAAGTGTAAAAATACGCTGCTTCTCTTTATCTCCGTGATTCATTTCTCCAGAAAGACTTGCAGACCATATGCAATATCTCTTGGCTCTTAATACATGTTTTTTCTGTCTTAACTGTCAACTTGGTGTAAAAATAATTGGCTCAAATTGTTTTCTTGTAGTATAGCTTTCCCTCCAGAATGAAAGTTCTGACATTGCCTCTTAAATATCTCCCAAGGCTTGGTTTGCACTCCTGATATGAACGATGCTGTTTATTTCACCCTACTGGCAGATTAGTCATAAAAACTCATGCCAAACCAAATTTGGGACAAAGCTTCAAATTAGAAATAGGTAGTCCCTCCCAAGTTTCAACATGATTTATACACTGGTTCTTCCTCCTTTTACCCAGCCAGAGCTACTCCAGTCAGGAACGTAGCTGTCTTGGAAGATGAAATTCCCTGGTAACTAGCAGGAGAAATTTCTTCGCTGTCTGCTTTTGACCACTCATCACTAACTTTCTCTCTCCTCTCATTCACTGCCCTTAGCTCAGGTATCTTTCAAACCACACATCCTCTTTGATCCCTTTCCTTTGTCCCTTCTCTCCTAATTCCTCCAGGAGATCGCTGTGCTCTTTCCGCTGTTACAATTTTAATACAAACAATGACCCAAGCCATGACCGATAAGCATTCAGGGTGATACTGGTGATAATATCTATTGTCAAAGGAGCTGAAAGCTATAAATTTAAATTGAGGTTTTATGTAGTTAAAAACAGGACCAGAAAGCTCCACAGCTTTCATGAAAATGCTCTGAAGTCCCTTTCTGAATACCCACAAACATCTCCACCAATATGAAAGATAAATAATAATTGTAATCTGTCCATATTTAAATAAATGAAAATATTTCTTTTTTAATTGTATATTATGCCAATGATAATTCATCATTTTGTTTCTAGTATTTTTGTTGCAGATGTACAGAATTTTAGCCTGTTATGGGTCCAGTAGACTTTTGTGGGCTAACCTTGCTATTTAATTATAAATTTATACTTATACTTTATGGCTTATTTGAAAGAATTTATACTTTATGGCTTATTTGAAAGAATGTGCATTCCGAATTCCAAACAACTGACTCAAAAGACAGCTTTGCAAACACAACTCTTCTTTTTAAGCTGAGAAACAATCTCTGTGTATATTTATTCACTTGAGAAATATGTATTGACTGTCTGCTGTCTTCTAGGCACCATTCTTAGGGCAGGAAATATAAATGTGAAAAAAATAGACAGGGTGCCTGTTTTCTAGAACAGTTATTTTGTGAGGGATGAGTGACACAAAACAAGTAAATAAATAAATGGAGATGATAATCTCAGTGTAAGTGTGTGAAGGCCATATAATAGGGAGAAGTGCTTGAGAGTGCTGGAGGGGAAGGATGCTACTTTTAAAAAGTTGTTCAGAGAAAGTGTCCCTGAGAAGGTGCCCCTCAAACAGAGGCCTGAATGGTGAGCAGGAACCAGCCATGCAGAGATGCTGGGGAAAGAGCCCTCCAGCAAAAGGAACACATGTGTAAAAGCCCTCTGGGGAACAAGCACAGTATGTCTGGGCAGCAGAGAACAGTCCCAGCCAGTTTGGGTCAGCCTTGCCAGCCATGGCAAAAGGTTTTAATTCTAAAAACAGTGTGGAGCGAATGCAGAATCTAAAGCAGATATGCAATAACTCTGCCTTTGAAAAGAACTCACTGGCTGCTCTGTGAAGACTGGATAATACTAGGACAAGAATGGACACAGAGAGACCATGCAGAAGACTATTAAAGTAATTCAGGTGAGAAATGATAGTGATTTGGACTAGGACAGTAGCAGTAAACAAAGAAGAGGTTTGGAAAGAGTCAGAATATCAAATTGCAAAAAACTTTTTGGAAATTCTACAAATATAGGAAAATACAAAGCAGAAAATCACAGTCCTCCATACCTCTCACCATCCAAAGTGATATCTGTTGACATCTTGGCATTTTTAAGCAAAAATAATCACAGTATTATCTTTGATGTTTTAATATGTGACTATAATACATAATTCAAGCAATGCATTCAATACGAATATTAAAATTTTTAAATTACCCCAAATCCTACCACCCAGAAATAACTGTCTTTAACATTAGACTAATATCATTTAAGAGGGGCTTTCTATGCATCTATTCAAAGGAGTTGATAATTGATTGCATGAATAGAAATACTTTTATAACAATGGAATCATACTGGTGATGCTATTTTTAAATAAGAAACATTAGAACTTGTTTTCTTATATTAATAGCAGTAAAAATGGAAGTAAGAAAAACTAAATAATTGTTGAACTTCAAACAAATGTGTCCTCACTACAAAAATTTCCTTAAAGGTCTCCCCTTATGGTTAAGAGAAATGGTTATGACAAACATTAAGAAGTTTGATCATGAGAGGATTGAGATTTTGTGGGAAGATTATACAATTTGGGGCTCCTTTTTAAGAAAATGGCATATATTTTAAAATTTTACAAATTTTACAGAAACATGATCATGTGAATGCTTTTCTGTGACCCCCTCCCAGAGCCTAGGAAAGAGCAACTCACTCATTTAGGTGCAGGGCCTTAAAATTTAAACTTCAGTAACTTTATAGTAAATCTCTCTCACTGTTGGAATCATCATGTTTTTTAAACCACATATTACAATTTTAAGTATATTAGTTGATTCCTTGCTATAAAAGATAGTGTTGTCACACTATCTCCCATTTCCTCTCCTCGGCTAATAATTTTAATTAATTAATTTATATTGATCATGTTTATAACACTTCCTATTCTGTAATCATAATTACTAAGTTTCTTTAGTATAAATTTTTCTATTAAAAATAAACTCAGTGATTTTTAGTCCTTTAGAATAGCTTCTCTATTTCTGACTGAGTTCTTTGAGTTATCCCTTAATTACCTGTTTCATTGTCAATTGTTTTTTGTTCTTATTTCAAGAAGGACTCATGGCTACTGCCTCTCAGGGTTTGGTTTTTTTTTTTTTTTTAACATTTGAGGATGTCTTCCTGTTACTTTACAATCGAACAGTATAATGGCTGAGTATAGTATTCTCGTGTTATGCTTTATTTCCCATATAATTTTGCAGCCATTACTTCATTTTTTTATTATCATTCACTATTACTGTGCAGTCTGAGGCCACTCTTTGCAGGTAATTTGCTTTTTCTGCCTGGATCTCAAACAGTTCTTTCTTATCCTCTTAGCTAAGTAGCATAGCAAGGACATGTCTAGGTGTTGAATGTTCTGTGCCCAAATTTTCTGCAATACAATGTGCTCTATAATTCTGATAATATTGTATCATATCTTTGAAGATACCTTTTATTCCATTTGTACTGTTACCTACTTTGGGGACATCCACTCTCCTTATTTTGGATCATCTTTGTCTCTCTTCCATATCTGTTAGTTTCCTTGTAATTTAATCTTTTTGTCGTATTCTTCTGCATCCAGTAACTATGTCAGTCTTTTCTTCTGTGCCAGTAATTCAGTTTTCACAAGAGTCTGCTCTGTTTCTTGATGTTTCTAATTTATTGGTTGATTCTAAAATGTCTTTGTTCCTTAATCTGTTTCCTTAGGTCCACAATCTCTTTTTTCATCTTATTCAGTCATTTCATTATTTTGCGTTTAAGCTTCAGTTTTTACTGAAGTCATTCTTGTATAGTAGAAAGTCTGTGTGAAGATTTCCTTTTATTTGAATAATGTTATTCTGGATTTAGCTCCTTATGCGGTGACCCTTGCATTTTATATTATTTCCTCTCTTCCTCTTTTCCTTCCTATGTCCTTCCTTCCCTCCTCTCTTTTTCTCTCCTTTTCTCCTTTTTTGCTTCCTTTCATATCTGCCATGCTATTTTTTTTCTTTTTATCTTGCTAGTGCTTAGACAGCTTTGCCCAGACATGGTGTAACTTCTTAAATCACTTCCCACCTTTTGGGGGACCAGTTTGAGCTGTTTGATTGCCTAAATCTATTAACTTTTCAGCAGTCTGAAGAAATTGCAGAAAGAGGCAGAAATTGTACAGAAGGGTAACTCAAGCTGTACACAGTCTTGGTTAGGTTCCCTGGTCTGTGCTTTGTCAGATTTTGTTGAATATTCTTATTATCAGCATTCATTTCACCAACTTGGGTGGGAAAGGGGGACACACCATTTTTATAATTAACTAAAAAGTTCCGTGTGTACTAGTAGCTACCCTGAAGATAACTTAGGGCATCATGGGTTCCTCATTACAGTGGGCAGGCAGCCCTGGGGCCTTCGTTTCCATGATATTAGTTCTCTGCTCCCTTTCTCCCATCGCTCCTTAGTAGAAAACATAGAAAGAGATATTCACTAAGTATGCTTTTCTCTAAATTTAGGGTTACTAATGAGAATTCTCAGAATTTTGTTGACTCACTTCTCTCAGGGGAAACAGGTTTAAGAACCAAGCAACACTGTGCCTCTTTATCCTGCTCTAGAATCTTCTTTCATTTTCTTTCCTCAGCTGTCAGTTTCGAAGTTTATTTATATTGGTTGATGGTCTTTTTCTTAATTTGTTGCTATTCGATATCGTTTTTAACTAATGTTCACTTTTTTTTTTTTTTTACATTTTGTTAAGTATTTTTTTGTTAAGTATTTAAAAAGGAAAGTTCTGTGAGGCAGGTAAAATTCGTCTTCTTAAATCAGACTCCTGGATATACTTGGAGATAGAATTTAGATGTTTTGCTGATGAATTAATTTGAAAGGTAAAGAACAGAGAGGAGTTATGGATGACTCTTAAATTTTTGGCCTTAGCAACTGGGTGTATGCTGAACAGATTGGGCTAGTGGTGAGAGAGGGAATCAGGAGTTCTATTTCAAGCATTTTAAGTTTGAGAAACTTGACATCCCATGGAAAGCAGGTGGTTAGATCCACCAGTCTGAAACTCACAGGAAAGATGCTGAGCGTATAGGTGGTATCTAAAGCCATGTGCCTGGATGAGATCACCCAGGGAGAGAGAATGTAAACATAGAGAAGTATATAACGAATACATACTAATCGAGATGTATGTATGTATGAACTCTCTAGGCTCAGCATAAACTGTTCTTAACCTAACAAATGTCTGACATCTTTCAATATAAATGTTATCAGGTTAATGGTTTGGTATGAATTATTAAGAAATGTCATCAGGGAAATTTTATATTTCTAGGTCTATGTAGTAACACTAGTAAAGCGTTGCCTTTGGGAAATCATTTGGACTTGCTTTTAGCTATTAAAACATCAATTATATATATTCGAAGATGATAAAGGTTTGATTATAAACAAATATCTGTAAATTTTCATTATGAAGATTTAATTTTTTGTTTTCAAAATGAATATATATACATTTTTATATACTACATACTTATGCAACTAAATACAGTTCTTGCTCATAGAAGGTGCACGTCATACATTTTAAAGCACTCCTATATTCTGAGGTGATATGCTTAGTGAAAAGAACACTGTTCTGGAAATTAGGAAACAGATTCTAGATCCAACTCTTCCAGTAATAATTACAATAATAAAAAATAATAATATGAAACACATGTAATCCTTTCGGTGCGACAGGCACTGTTCTAAGCACTTTACATATATTTACTTTTTTAAGAAGTTATGTAGTCACACAGCTTCCAGCTACTTAATCTCTCTGGACTTTTTGGCTCCTCATTTGTAAAGGCAGTCTTCCCTCTGGCTCCAAAATTTATCTTAAATTGTACAGTTTTATCAAGAAATGTAAAAACGTTTTAATGATCTTATTAGCAAAAGCAAATGGAAATAGGTCCTTTTATAGTCAAGGGGAAGAGAAACCATTATATAACAAAGGCTAACCAGCATAAGGAGTCAATTATGGAGATTTTGCTCTTCTAGGACTGCATCCGAAACGTATCTTCCCGCGTGCTTTTGCTCCCGCTATTTCAAATCCTGTCCTTTGTTCCAGGTCACATCTGTCACTTTTCCCTTGCAGTCCCTTCAATTAGAAACAACCAACCCTTCTCTGGACTCCCAGTCTTTTGTGCCTTGTATCTGGCTATTTGCATACATTGTTATATTCTCTGTGAGACCCTAAGTTATCTGGGGACAGGGACGGCAACCCTTAGGACCTTGTTCATCACTTTTTAAATTCAGTTGTGTGCATTTTACAGAGTACATATAGCAAATGAAATTCAGGCTTTCCTACACAAAGTGAAATAATGTTACTCAAGCTAAAGGCATAATGTTTTAGAAAAGATCTTGGCCTGGGGATCAAGACTGAGTCCCAGCTCTGCTGATTACCTGCGTGTGTGGGCACTCTCTTAGCTTCAGTTCCTTATCAGTCAGATGGAGATATCGATGTATGTATTCTCTGGGTTACAGAGCTGTGAGCATTGAATGAGACAGTGTATGTGAAGTACTTGTTAAGAAGAAAACCAGTACAGTCATATAGAATGTTCCCATTCCTCTCAAGCAGGACGCGGGGCACATGGCCAATTACCTTCAACCAATTATCACAAACAATGAGTTTGTGAACTGTTGCCTTCTCCTAAAAACCCACACCCCAACCCTCAAACAGATAGTTTTCTGTCCTCCTATTGATTTTGAGTAAATGTGATTTATTTAGCACATTTAATGCAGACTACTTCTCAAATCAAAGAAGATGGGTTTGGTCGTAATGTGAGAATGAGTAAAAAGCAATGAAAACAACGTGGTGGAATCCACCACCAAATACTTAATTTACAGCTTCACTCTTCCTTAATTACGCTTCTTTATATTAATTTCGCGTAATAATTTTAAGGGCCTTTTTGAATGTTGTCTCTGCACAAACACAAGTAAAAGCCTCATATATTATGCCAACCCAGGGGTGCCATGTAAGCAATGGGCCCGGGGTACTGTGAAGACCTTGGCGGTCACAGCTATATCTGCCCCAGAACAGTCTCAGCTCGTTGCAGAGCAGTGCTTATTTCCACATTCATGTGACCATCGTCCTGTGGGCCAGGGCCAGGCAGCCTGCGTTGCGCACCAGGAAGAACTGCTTTCACACGGGGACCTGAAGACTAGCCACATGCTGAATTTTGTAGACTTCAGAAGTCAACGATGTAATTGTCTCTCCCTGTTGCTCTTACAGAGACATTTCACGCACGGACAGTCCTGGGATCCAGCTTTTTAGCAAAATTGAAACAGAACTTAGATTAGCTGCAAGCCAGACTCCCGCAAATGATATAAATCTAATGCCGTAAGCTGTTATATGAAATGTAAGAAGTAATTGGGATCCCCAACAGTGAACTAATTAGAACAGTTTTATTGCATTTTAAATAAGTAGGCATCGCCCTTTTAATAAATAGAAATCAGTATGTAAGATCTTGCTGGAATTCCTTTGTCTATGAACAATACAAATATAAATTAGTAATGTGTGGTGATTTCTAAAAAACAAACTCCAGAGTGGTGTTGTATGTGACCAGCTCAAATAATAGATCTAAATATTGACCGTTTTCATTACTGCATGGTATTTTAAAACATAGACCATGGTTGTATCTAAAATACTTTGCAATTGTACCTTAATATATATTTTAGCCTTATTAACATTTTAACGTGGAGTTTTATGAACACGTCTCTACCTAAAAAAATAAGGATTTTTTTTTTTTTTTTTTTTGCAGTATGGCCGTTACTTGCCCAGTTGCTAGGTAACAAGCTAGATCTCTATAGCATTATCTGAACATGCAGCAGATTATTTTTTAGTGACAATTATTTATTTATATCCAATATTTTTAAATGTGTAGTATTGATGATTAGACAAACTGTTGATTTACTTACTGTGAATTTTCAAGAAAGTATGCAGTGATTCACAAAGCTAGATTTGTTCTAATTATTAATATTCACCAAAGAATAGTCAGGTTTCTAGCAAAGCAGCAATGGCTAGATTGTTTTTCTTTGATAATCCTTCCAACTGGCTGGTCATAACTAAAAGCGATGCCACACCTTTCCAACTAGTTACACTGCACATCGTTTGGGAAGGCATGTTTTGTTCTTCCATGGTATCCATTCAAATGTTAGGAAGTTTGAATTTTGTGAAAATTGAGATCTCTTTATATCGTTTGTCATTCCTTATACTATAATTCTTCAGGAGATCTTGCGAAGTAGCAGTTGATTTAGAAGATGTTCTTATTTTAAAATATTAACAAAATTTATCATTTCTTTTTTATCTTTTGGTACACAGATGAGAAATCACAGCAGTATATCATCATGTTACATAATCAGCAATGGTGTCTTGTTAGAGATCTTTTAACAAAAGTTACCATTAAAGAAAAAAAACTCAATTTAAGTATTAGAACCAGTGAATTTCCAATAATAATCTTTTGGAAGGAAAAAAATCTCTATCCTCTATTTGTGAATTTTGTCCATAATACTTGCCTTTTAATCAAATGGATTCATTTGCTTAAGTGTTTCTTCATATATTCTAGGAACCATGTGAAATTATTTCAATTTCATTTCCCTTTCGTCATTTATATTGGTAAATTTTGATTATTATTAGATGAAATTTATGTATTAAATTAAAAGTCATTTGTCACAGTCTTTTTAAAACAAAAGTCAAAATGATATTTTATACTGTAATGGAAAAAAGGTATTTATTGAACATTGTACTTTTGTGGTAGAATGGCTGTAATTAGTCTATCAACCGTGGGATAATTAGAAATTACGGTACGATTTTCTTTATAGCATAAGAAATATCACAATATGTAATGTTAGTATTCAGGTTAGTCTTAAAATTTTAGTTTATAGGATGGTAACATAAAAAAAATCTTGGAAAATGTTTGTTCGGAAACTATTTTCTTTTTTTTACGACAGCCAAAAGAATGCATTCTGCAGAATTAGAAAACACAGAGACAAAAATGAGTTATTACCTGTCTATTAGGCGAACTCAAGATAACCTTGTCATAACAAGTCAGCATACCGGGAAGCTACTTTATATTGAAAATAGTTTAATATGGAAAATTGCACTTTAATAATACCTGCTAATTAAATGCCTGCATTCAATAAAATACAGTTCTCAATAACCAGAAAGCTATAAAAGCCACCTGGAATAATTGATTATTCTGAATTTCTGTAGTCTTGAATAAACCACAGCAATGCATATATTTTATTGAGTATAGACTGAAGGCCAGAGCAATTTACAAGATAATTTAAGAGTAATTTATCTGACTCTTTACAGTATTCAGTTATCACTGTGGCATTTAAATACCAAAAGTAAAATGGAAATCGCCCTTCTGGCTTTTCTCCATTTTCCATATTCTCAGTGACATACTGGTTTGCTTCATGTTTTAGAAAATATGCTGTTATACAAATCATCATTTATTATAATTTTTAAAAATCTTTTCAGGCAGGAAATCAAAGCAGATGTCTGTTTGCCATATAACAATATCTTTCTCTGCTTATAGAGACATTTACTGCAAGATTTCATTATGTTATCTTTCTCTCTTAGTATTTATTTAAAAAAAACTATTTATACAGAACATTTTAGGAACCTATCCATCTTGTGAAGCTACATGTACTTGTGAATTCTAGTTTAGATTTATTTATTTTATGTTCTTTTTTCCAATCGGCGTATCGGTACCAAAACCCAGTTCCATGTGACTACTAACCTTCCTTTGTGTCTTGTTTTAGATGCTTGTTATTTAAATGCACTTCCATCATCATATGTGTCTTTTGTGGTGGTTGTTGCTAAGTTGTTTCAAATGATTTTAGAGTAAATCTTTTTTTCTCTCTCTTGATACCTGAGCTATCGCCTCTAGAAAAACTAGGTAATCCTAAATATGAGCTGTTATTGTCTCACTTTTAGGCTCTACTTGCTTTTTAAAAAAAAGGGATGGGGAGGGGTGGTGTTCTGTGGCCATAGAAAATAAAACTCATAGATTAGTTGGTTCTGCATTCCAGGATATGAAGGCTACATTTTGCAAAGCATTGAAGATGGTTCTGTTGTGTAATGTTAACATAGATTTTATACCTTTAATCATTATTTATCACACTGTGCAAAAAAAGATAAGAGCCAAAGAATCTCAGCATTCAGCCTCCTTTTTGTTTATCTAGGCATTGTGGAAATCTTGGCTGAGGGTGAAAGTAGTATTGAATTGAATAATCATTTCAAAATCAAATGTCATTTCCGATTGAAAAAAAATAGTTCTAATTGCGTGTCAGTATGAAGTTTCCAAGAGAATCATTCGTTCAATATTCAGGGTGCCTGAAAGCCTAAATATATTTATCCATACTATGTGAATTAAAGATTATTTTTAAGGATTTAAAGATTATTTTATGGCATTTTTTTCTCGTAAGATCTGCAGACACCATTTAAATAATTTAAAACTAAGATTTATCAGATGCCACAAAAATAGAAAGAATCAGAATTGAAATGGTGGCAGGGATGGGAACAAAAAGTAGGAGAAATACATAAAGTAAAATAAGGACGAGCAAAAAAGGTTAAATTTTTATAACACATCAACAGAGTATTTGGTATGCATTTCTGCATCTCTTCAGAGGAAGAACAAGTTGGAGTTGCTTGTCAGACCTCGAATTGCATCTTAGCTCCACCGCTAATTAGCTGTGTGTGCTTTGGGAAAAACTTCTGGACAGAACCTCTCCAAGCCTTATTTTCCTCATTTGTAAAATTCTGAGGATGTCTACCTTGCACGATTTTTCTGAGTACAAAATTAGACAGGTAGACAGATAGCCCTCTGATGTACAGTAGATGCCGAATAAACACTAGTTGCTATTTTTTGAAGATTTCTATGCTTCTTACAGGCATTTTCCTTCATCCTTAGCCTGCAAATGTCAATACATCACCAAAGCTAGGACCACGATGGATATTTTCAAACCACATGGATCTGAAAAATAATAGCCAGGACAAGTACTTAACGCCCCCAAGCCAACCTATAGTGGCTGCCTGTGGCCTCATAGGTTGTCCTGTGCACGGTGCCAGGGACCACCACTCTCACAGACGGCATGAGCAACATGATGCCCAGTTCATTAGATCTGCTTTGTTAATCTCTGCTTTTAAAGAAGCATAAAAATCAAGGCATGAAAAATAATTGTTTTTCTTCTAAGACAATTTAGATTTTGAAAGTCCCTTATATAAAATGGGGAAACAACTTGCTCCCAGATTTACCGGCTCAAGCATCCTCACGTGCACTATCCTCTCTCAAGAGGGTGCTCTGGCCAACAGTAGAGTTGATTGAAAAATAAAAAACATTTGTCATTTGTCATATCAATTATGTCATATTCATGCCTTCAATCCGTTTAATTGATTTTGTGTCACCAAAATGATTATATTAACTACTTGTTTCCATAATAGCCTCAGAAACGTTTGCCTCCAGCCATTTTTCTCTTCTTCCTGCTGTCCTGTCATCCACGCTTCTTCCCCACATATTTATCATGTGTTTGTAATGTGCCTCAATCTGTATTAGACATAAACTCTAACAACAGAGATAGGCTCCCTGCCCTCAAGGAGCTGCCTTACTAGTAGGGGAGAGGCAGACAAGTAGAACAGCAATCGTAATAGATTTTGTCATCAACAAAACTCTCTTTGGCTTTTCCAGAGTTTAAACAATGGGGCTTCGTAAGTGTTAAAAAGTAGGACAATATAAAGGGCTTCCCAGATTGGGATTTTTTTCCCCTCATCTTTTATGAAATAATTTTTCTTCTTTTTTATACAAGTCATACATCCTCGTTATAAAAAAAAAAAATTAGAAAAAATAGAGAAGCAAAAAGAATAAAATAATTTGCTGTCCCTCTGCTAAATATTTTAGTATGTATTCTTCCATATTTATATATACATATACGTATATATAATTTTAATTAAAACATTACAGTATATGTATATACTCAAGGCATTTGGAAGTAGAAAATAAAGATTAGGTGACAGATTTGGTTCCTCTAATAGATTGTAAGTGTTTAAAGGTGAGTACTAAATCTCCACACCCTTTGTGTTCCCATGGAGGCGTAGTAAATTTATGTTCAGTAAATATGTATGGAATAACTCATATTGGGGATTGATGGATGGGTCTGTGAATAAATGGCTATATTGTTTTATTTCTCACTTAAAAATTTAAGATAAAAAGTTTGGTTGCCACACTAACAAGTATGACATTTGCTAGATTCTTCTCAATAAAGATAAGGATAACTGGACAATTCTTAAAGGAGGCCTTCTGTTCCTAGCTTGAACCCTAACAAGACTGGAAGGCTTCTGTATTTTAAAGAAACAAACAAAACCAAAAATACTCCAAAGTAAAACATAACAACAACAAAACCTTGATTATTAAAAAAGAGGTGACATTTCTTGTTTGTGACTTTATTAATTCACTCATGCACATACAAATTATTGAAGAAGAAGGAAGAAAGCTAATTTATGCTTCCTCTGCCACTAGTTTTCACTTACTGAATATTCAGTCTGTTATACTACCCAAGTGATAGGTCAGGAATTATTTCTTCAAGCTGATTCAAAAAAGCTTTGATTAATGTTGTTCTCCTATTATTTCTAGTACTGGAAGGTTAACCTGATAATGTGACAGCAATATGTCTGGAGACACTTCCCGACTCATTAGAAGTTTGGGATAGTAAGAATCAAGATGGCATCTCAGCTCCTTCCTGGGCAGAATTTCCAGTGATACTGCCCCATCTCTTTCCATTATCTCTTCAGTCACAGGAGGGATGGTTGGGCTGTAGGTAGACTGCAATCTAGTGTTCTTGTACGTGCCTATCACTTAACTACATAATGTTTTTATGAGTCACTCAGAACCAAACTGGCCCCATTAGATTGGTTGTGTTGCTATTCTAGTTAATTACATGTCATCTAATTGCATAATTTAGCTACATATACATAGTGACCTGAAGGCCAAATGCTTTTCTTTATTGTACAATTACACTAACTAAACTCACAATGAAATAGAATCCAAATACCTGTTATAAAATACCACTTCTAAAAAGCTGGGTCTTCGCCTTTTAAAATACTTTGATGCATTTGTAAGGAAAGCAATCTAAAAATATCATATGATTTCCACCTGTTCTTTAAAGCCATTAAATGTTATCTTCTGTGATTGCTCTTGTCTTCAATTTACTTAAAAGTTTGCTATCTCCATAGTTTGTGATTACGAATGCCTTTCTGCACATTCTTGATCATCATGGTTCATTCTAATGATGTTTCCTATTGTCGAATGAAACACAAAAGATTAACCACTTTAGCTTTTCAGGCTCTAGGTAAGTGTTCTCTTCCATGTGAATTTGACAAATTCAATTAAACATGATTTATCAAGTTCTTAATCTGGGTGAGTTATTACGCTGGAATCCTAGAATACAAAGATGCATAAAGTCTGCGGTCTAGCGGAGGAACAAACAGGTAAACAGACAATGTTCAGTTACATGGCAGATTACGAGGTGCAGTGTTGGCACCAAGGCGGCATGCTCAGCTCTACTTAGAGAGGACCTAGAAGGCTTCTCAGAGGAGGTGACAGTTGAGATGCATCAGGAGTTCACCAGGAAAACCTGAGTAGAGGATAAGGGGAAAGGGCACCTTCGGTAGAGAAAACAGCGTGAGCCAAGATGCAGCGGCCTGCACCACGTGGCGCCTTGTGGGAATCACCAGTAATGTAGTATGGATGTCGTGGGGGAGGAGGAAGAGGAGAGAAATGAGGCTGTTAGACTTCGGCCTTCCAGCGATGGAGAGGCATTGGAGAGACCTTAAGCAGAGATGTGGTGTGGTTATATTTGTAGGCGAGAAGGGTCACTTTGGTGTAATCCGCATTCTTCGTCCTCTGCTACATTGTTGGCATTTAAAGACCAGCCCCTCCCTCAGTTTTATTAGCATTCCTGTAGGGTTTGATCTAAACTATAGCATTTTCTAGGCCAGATGAACTGAAGAAGGCTGAATGAAGGGTCACAGGCCAACAGGTTGCCTACCACAGTTATCCCCTGGCTTGTTATAGCAATGTTTAGGTTGTGTCATCGCTATAATCCTTTTGTGGGCCATTTCTACATCTTGTACGCTGCTCACAAAACCAATGAGCTTTTGAACACAATCTCACACTTGCCATGACATTGGCTACAGTCCCTGAGTACGCTGATTGTCTGGGTCCATTTATTCAGCATATACCTGGGGACGTGCTATGTGTTCCAGGCTGGCAACAGCGAGGCATGAGACAGCTCCTGCCTTCCACCATTTGCAGACACATAAACAATTCTAGTAGCAAACAATAAATGCTGTAGTAGAGAAACTAAAGGAACAGAAAGGAGGGAAGAGAGGCCAGGAAGGCTTACTGCAAGAGACGGCACCTCCATCTTCTGGAGGAGGAAGCAAAGAGGAGTGGACAGGAATGTCCAAGTGCAAGGCAAACAGACAAACAGAGCTCCTCAGGACAGCTGGTGGTGGAGGAGGAGGAGAGAGGTGGTAAGAGAGGGAGCTAAAGAGATCAGAAGGGCCGGAGCCTCCAGGGGTTGTACACCGGAGGGTTTGGAACAGGGAGAGTTAACATGGTCGGCTTTGCAGAAAGATCATTTTGGGAGGAGAGAGTGGATTGGAGAGGGGCAAGATGGAGACAGAGAAACTGCCTCTGTTTCCCTCTGTTACTGAGCTCTGGCAGTCACGCTGTAACCAGGTGAGCATCTGTGGAATGGAGAGGCACAGGTGGGCCTAAAAGAGAGGCAAGGGGATGAATAAGAGGACGAAGTTGAAGATGAAAAAAGATGGTCCCCAGTCCACAGATGGTACCATTTTCAGTGACACTACTGTGATACAGAGTTAACGGTTCTGTCTGGATTTGTATGCCACAGTCCTCCTCAGCTCATTTTTATCTTCTTGTCAAAAAAAGAAAACTCCTTTTATAAGCTTTGTATAGCCCTGCAGATTGTTTCCACCTCTCTTATGTCATTTTTCCTTCAAAACCTGTGAAGACTGTTAGACAAGGGGCAGTATTCTCACTTCGTAGATTACAAATCAATCCCACACAAAAGCACCCTGCCGACTTGCAGAGCAGGATTAGAATCCTCGCCCTGTTTCTTCATGCTAGACTGCATTGCCTGCTTTGAAGACACATCATTAGATTATGTAGTCCTAGAAAAATAGGATTTAGTCTCTGGTTTTCAGCAAGTAGTCTTGATGAGCATCTAGAGCTGAATATAAAGTTTTTCTCTGAAGCTTATCTCCTTTAAAGTTGTCTGCTCACAGTGAGGCTATTTTGGAGTCTATTTATAGAGGGCTCACGGTATGCTTTACGTGATATTGATTCACTGAATCACTTAATCCTGTGAGGTGGACGTTAGTGTTACCCCCTTTCTAGATGAGGAAACTAAGGCACTGTCATGGTCAGTAACTTGCCCAAGGTCACCCAGCCCCGGGCAGTGGGGCCCGGCTTTGAACCTAAGCATAAAGTCTTCAGAATTTCTCACTTACCTCAAGTCTGGGACATAATCATTACTCTTCAAAACCTGCTCAGGAGCATTTGTTTAAGGAAATTTTTTTTAACTTTGAAAAAAAGATTTCTGAAAGCAGCAAACAGTAGCAAACCCTTCACAGTGGTGCTCAGGATTCTTTTAGAATCGGTCACGACTGCCCTGGAGAAGGTTCATTTATCCAGAAATAGTTGCGGCCGAGCTGGACCTTATTGAGGATCAGATAAAAAGCAAGACAGCCTCTCAGAGAGAGACTGGATGAGTTCTCCCTGTCCCAGAATAGTTCCTTTAAAGTGTTTTAATAGTTTTATTGCAAAACTTGAGGATTCAAATTCATAATGGTAAAAATTCAAAGATAAGTAAGAATCAACTCTTCTGCACCTAAAAAAATTACTTTGACCCAAGGTACATAGTGCGCTTTCATTATGACATAGTATAAGTCATTAAAACCTCTATTTTGTATCTGTGTTACAGTTAAAGTTTCTAGCAAAGAGCTTCTCCTAGGCAGTTTTCAGTGTTACTGATTTCTAGTTTCTTTCTCCTTTTATATGTGCATTTTAGCAAATATTTTTCCAAATTTACTTACTTCTCTAAATATATGAATGTCTTTGTTAGCTTTCATTTTTCTCTGTGTTCAGATGATTTTAACCAATATTCTAGACCCTTTGTTAAACAAATCTGCATGTTTCCTCCCTGCCACTCTCATTCCTCTGTTTTTACAGAATATTCAAAAGAATATTCTACGTATCCTAAACAGCAGGAGCCATTGCGTCGCCTTTTAGACACCTTCCTCCCGGTGATACTGACTGTAATGTATTGTCACCCTTCATTTATGATCGCTTCAGTCCACGTTGAAGCCATGTGAAGGGAATCGTGTGAGGTGTTCTTCCATACTCTCATAAAATTCGAATACATCACATCTGCTCCATTCCTCTAACCTAGTAATCTCGTAATTCCATCAGAAAAGCAATCAAGTTTGGCAAGCTTTTTGTTTGTTTGTTTCCTTCATAAAGCTCAGCTTCTTATTACATCTGGGGTTAAAACCCTCTAGGTGTTAACAGATTTTTTTATTACCCTCGCCATATTGCAAACATGCCAAATTATGGTTTCCAGGGTCACTTTCATTGTTTGAAAATCAGGGCTATCTTTTCCTTTTGCTTCATTTCGTAGTGCCTAAATAATCTGGATTCCTCTTGATTCTATGTGTCTTATATCAACTAGATTCATTAGTCATGGAGGACAGGGCAACGGTGAGAGAGGCAGGCAGAGGGCGGTCTCCCTGCCTCCTGTTATCCGAAGCCATCTCCTCATACCACCTCCACGTCATCCTGACTGACTTCGTCATCTCCTTCTTACCAGCCAGCGTGCCTCTGCTCCATTCCTGGGTTCTGTGATGTAGAACCCTTTTTCCCCCTTACGTGATCCGTTAACATTAGCTCATCTGCTTTGGCTGCCCTTTAGAAGAGAACTCACACATCGTTCATTTTTATCTGCTTGTTCCCCATTCTCTCATGATTCAGTTTATTGGCGAGTAAAGTTATTTTTACCTCCAGGACTATGACTACGTTTTTTTCAACTGCACAAGGAGTATTCTTAGAATCTTTGCTTCTTGAACTTCATGATGAGGGCATAGAACTTCGTGACAAAGGGCCTGGTTCACAACAACTGCCCTGTGATTTTTTTCCCCTCAAGTCTAACCAAGTCTGCACCTGGGTACAGACCTGTTAGGTTGTATTGTTCTGTCCCAAGGCCTTTGCTTCTACCTTTTCCATGATCTCATCCTCAGTGACAGTTGACCCTTGAACCATGCAGGTTTGAAATGCATGGGTCCACATGTATGCAGATTTTTTTCAATTAACTGCAGTTCAGTTGACCCATGCAGTTCAAACCCACGTTGTTCCAGGGTCAACTGGCAGTGGGGAATCAGCATATTGGGCAGAGCGACTTATGCTATATACGGATTTTCAACTGCGCAGGTGGTCAGTGCCCCAACCCTTCATTGTTCAAGAGTCAACTGTATTTTCTTCACTGTTAAAGAACTCATCAATAGGTACTTTCTTTCTATAGATTTTATTACATTTTTTTTTTTAGCTTTGTATCACTTCATGTTTTTCTCAACAAATACAACTATACTTCCAACTATGTTGGGGACTGAATTATCCCAGGCTTTTTCCAGGAGGAGTGGAAATTTTTCCATTTCATTTATTCATTCATTAAACCAACAGTTACTGAGCACCTCCTAGGTGTCAAATACCTTCTTTTCAAGGCGCTCACAAGAGGGCAAAGGGATCAGCAATGGAAACAGTTCTAAAGTGGTTTGGTATGTGTATGTGCTATGACAGAGGTGGATTTGCAAGGTGTAGACCTAACTGTAGGTCTGGGAGAATCAGGAGGAGTGTTCTAGGCAGACAGGGAAGAAATGGAGTTTCATGAGAATGTGTAGTCTGATAAGACAGGCACTCTAAACTTATCCTCATTCTTCCTTCCACATCTGCCCATCCTTGTCTTATTGGCAGGTCAAGGAGAACCCAGAAGTCTGTGGGAAACACAGGCACAGAAGCTGGCGGGAGAAAATAAGTATTAGATTTGTGTATTAGTTTGCTTGGGCTTCTGTAACAAAATACTACAGACTGCTTGGCTTAAACAACAGAAGTTTCTTTTCTCACAGTTCTGGAGGATCAAGAGCAAAGAATCAGAACATTTGATTTCTTCTGAGGTTCTCTCCTTGGCTGGCAGATGGCTACCTTTTCACCATATCCTAACATGGTCATCCATCTGATGTCTGTGTCCTAATCTCCTCTTCTTATGAAGATATTAGTTGTATTGGATTAGGGCCTTCCCTAACAACCCCATTTTAACTAAATTACTCTTTAAAAGCCCTGTCTCCAAATAGAGTCACACTCAGAGGTACTGGGTGTGAGGGATTTACCATAGGAGTTTTGGTGGGGGTGGACACAATTCAGCTTGTAACAACTTGTATTTAGTCTTTGGTAGTGTTTGAACTATTGGCATAACTGGACTTCAGAATCACTTGACTCACCACAAGGACATATGATGAGCTATATTTGCTGAGCAAAGCTATTTAAGTATTTTAAATCTATACTAAATGTTACTATAAATGTCCTAGATTTCCCATGTAGCTCTGTTTAGAATTAAAATATTACAGAAGTCATCCCTCGTTAAATACTAAACTTTGTCCCTAGAGGCTCAGGACATGTGATAGTGTATGAACCCTTTCGATACTGCAGTAGAAGTTACATTTCATTCATTATCATTGATAAAATGATTAGGCTTTAAATTGCTTAATTTCCAGTAATTTACTCTCACTGTAGAGATAAATTAATTTATCTTGATTTAGATGAATCACTGTATAGAATTTCAATGTAGATAAGAACATATTGAAAAAAAACAACTCAAAAAATATTAACTGCTTCTTGGATCTCTTTTATGGAAAATATATATGTATATATTTCTTTATTGACTATGAAAGGGTGAAATGTCTGCATTATCAGACATTCATAATTCTTCTAATGTTGCCTTTGATGGTCTGACAGGGAAAGTTTGATGATCAGAAGATATCAATTCTAATTTCAGCTTGGCTGCTTCCTCCTTCATGATTTTATGAGGCATTCCATTTTCCTTAGCTTTTGTTTCCTCCCTGGTCAAATGCAGATGATTATATTTAAATCGACCTTATTTTATGTTTAATACTCTTTTGCGTTTTTTCAGTGTAGGAATTATGTTCATTAATATGCAAGATCATACTTAGATTTTAAATATCAATTTATTTTTAAATATAAATCATGCTTTACCATGGAAGAAAGAAAACTGTGGCTGATCGTATTTATATGGGCAGAAAGTAATAATGCCTTGCCAAGAGGGAATCGGTTTAGAAAAATCGAAGTTCAAAAGGCGTATGATAAAGAAACCTCACAGATCACTTCTATTACGTGAAGAAATGGTTAAAAATTAGACCATTAAAGTCATTCTTAAGGTAAAATGAAAAAGATGTCTTCGAGGCAGATTTTTAAAAGGGAAAAAGACTTGGGCCCAGTACAAAGAGGTGAGAGGAAATTTTGATTAGTTGAGAAAGGAAGAAATGAAATGGTGACAGTTTCTCTGCCCTTTCCCTAAGTCCGAATAATCAAAGGAATGACACAGAGGAGCACTGAGAAAGTCTCCTTTTATAAAATCTCCCATAAGGGACCATTCTTGTTTTTGTCATGCAAAGGCATTTTGTAAGCACCACTGGAGCCTGGCACAGCGTCCAGCATGGTGCAAAGGAGGTTGTGATCCTGGTTCTGCCTCCTGGGTGCTGACACGCATGCAGGAGGGTTTGATGGCTATCCAGGCTGTTTGGACGATGACAGTCAAGTGTTTGCATTCGTTATATAATCTTCGTTTAGTAGCAGGAAGCGGAACTCGGTTAGGAGATCACCCCCGCACTTCCAGTTAATTGGGGAAGATTGAATGGATGGGGTAGAATAGCAGGGGCTCAGCCTGTTTACTCATCATCTCACAGCTGGACTTCCAGCTGCCCTACCATCTTCCCCCAGGCAGTCCTGAATTCCGTGGCTTACTTAAATAGGAAAGGAAAAAAAAAAAAAAAGGAAGAATGGGATGGAAAGGGAGAGGAAAAGGAAATAAAGAACACACACCTCCCAAAATCTCTTCCGTTTGGTTCCTCTCTCACTGGAAATGACTTCTGGGACAACCATCTTTTTGGGTTGTGGGCCTGGATCTGCCCACCCACCACCCCGGCCCATTACTGAGGACAGCTGCCAACAGTCCTCTAGGAAGCTGGTGACCGGCCCAAATTGACATTATACACCGATCCTGAAAGCAAAGTAATAACCATAGCTAACATTTTTTAGCACTTCTCACGTGCTGGGCCTCTTCTAAGTATTTTAGATGAATTATATCATTGAATCTCCTTAGGAGCTGGGCACATTATTACCCTTGTGTTACAGGTAAAGAAACGAAGGCACAGGCTTTCCCAGTCTCCCTCGAGAGCACTGATGGCCGAGCTAGGGCTGGGGCCCACGCAGTTCCTCTTAGCTGCTACACATGACGTGGGAAAAAAAAAAAAAAGGCAAAGCCGTGCTGTTGGCAAGACTGCTTTCTGTTCTACAGGGTTTTTTTTAGCATATTCCATCATGTTCATATGAAGCAGAGGGTTTTATTAACTTCATTTTATAGAAAGGAGTAAGGCTCAAAGGAGATAAATGACAGTGAGTGGCTGAATAACCAGATTATCCGGAAAGTACTAACGGACATGGTTTCTTTTTTGTTTTAAAATCAAATTTCTCACGTATGACAAGAGTTGGCAAAAATATATATATTTGCATGTGTGTGTGTGTGTGTGTGTGTGTGTACCACACACTATTTTGTGCTCTTTGTAGCTCAAAATCAGAATATTGCAAAACTTGAATGGGTTGTTAAACTTATTAATGGGTTAAACTTATTATGGGTTGTTAAATGTATTAATGATAGTCGCCACCATTCTGGGAATGTCTAGAGTTCTGAGACTTTATCTATTTTCATTTTCATCCAAACTGGGAATTAAACACTAAGATGCTCTCAGATGTATCTTTAGGATGTAACTCCACCCAGGATCTCACAGTTCCTTTGTTATTTTGGTTGACGCAAGTCTCGTCCGAACTCAGGAGTCCTTGAGTTCCTCAGGCAAAGACTTCTGCCCAGAATGTTTGGGCTCATGCTCAGCCCTCCTCAGGGAAGATGCACTCCCCATGGATCGAAGGTGGTGCTGGAGGCAGAAGACTTCACCAGGCCGTGGGTCTGTTCACTTCTCCGTAATTATTTGTCGAGCACCAAGCATGTGCCAAGCACAGTGGGAGGCACTATGGATATAATTAACGATGAAGAAAAACATAATAATTCTTGTCCTTGTGGAGCTTACAGCCTGAGTGTCTTTGGGGACACGCCACAAGAGAAGAGGAAGGTACGAGGATTGCGTTGCAAGAGCACGAGCCACTTTGGGCCATAGTGATTGAGGCTCTGGACCTACTGTGGAGTCCAGCACCTGTGACTGTATCTTCACTCCCCACCTTAGTGCCCTTGGACACATTTAACATTTCCAGAGCCTTTGTGTATTTCTTCTACAAAACGAGCACACAAACAGTCTCTGAAAGGACTGTTTAGAAAACGAAATGAGAACAGCACATCAAGCTCTAACGGAGTGCCTGAAACACAAGGTATGGAGTAAAGGTTGGTCCTTTGGCACGAAGTCCCCTCGGTCTCAAACACAGAAAAGAGGCTCAGCGGGCAGGAAAAGGGATAACCAGTAATAAATTGTAATAATAACCACCCCCCAGTTGTTGGGCATTTGTCATTCAGATTAATATCTGAATGCTCTGTGTTCATTTCGAGCCATTAGAGGGGGTTTTATTTGTTTTATTTACTTTTTTTTTTTTTGAGGATATCTTTCCTAACCCGTGCATCCTATAAATGATTTTCGAAACTGTGTGTCTGCAATGTGCAGCATCCATGGATTCTTCCACCTCCAGACAGCTGGATTCGCAGTCTGTAACATGAGGCAAGCCACTCCTGGGACGTTCCAAGCAGCCCACACCTAACACCAGTGTTCCTGTTCTCCCGTTCCAGGCACAGCCCACACTTGGCGCCTGTCCTCCAGCCCCCTCAGGCCCCGGGTACACTCTGCGCTGAATTATAGTTTTATGTCTCTGAGTCTAGGCCCTTTTCCCTCCAGGCTCAGAGCACCCAGAGCTGCTGAAACATTAATCAATGCAGAATGCGTTTTAATTGATGATCTGATACTCCAAAAGAAGAAGACTGTCAGACTGAGAGGTGTTTGGGGAAGATGCTCTGCTAAGAGAGGGTGGACTCTAATGAATAAAACACCTAAGTGGGATCCACAGGCATCTTCTAGCTTAGGGGATGCAGAGAAGGCTTTACTTCCCACAAATGGCAGAAGCATTAAGAAGCAATACTCAGAAAGAAAACTGACTTACAGTCTAGAAGACATAATTTGCTTTAAGAAGTTTATGAAAGGAACGAAGACGACAGCTGCCTTTTTCCTACTGTTAGTTGCTGATTGCATTTGGCTGTATTTCCTTTTGATTCAGCTCTTTCCTGCCTCTATATTACCATTGCAGTTTTATGCCATTTTAGATTTTCTTTTGTTGTCATGTGTGAGAAGTGGATTACTTTCTTCTTGTCTGTGAAACCAAAGAGATTGTTTGGCGATGGTCTCACACTGTGTGGACTAAAAAGTACAGAAGAGATCAGGTGCCGGAATAGTCTGTGCTTGAGATGAGGCTCATTGTAGTGGCTTTAAAGAGGGATCAGGGTAATCCATTTGCATCCTAACCCATGGTGACAGAAGCGGTACAAATCATTATTCCGTTGCTTTAGATGGCTGCCTTATGGTCACAGACTCTGCTTCTGTAAGAAATTCCTTTCTAGAAGAGGTTATATTCAGTTTCTACATTTATTTTTTCTCTATCTTATCCACCTGTATAACCTTCAGCTTTCCATGTGGGGATTATTCATGTATTTATTCATTCAACAGACATTTATGTAGCACCTCTTATGTGTCGAGCCAGGTGTGAGGTGCTGGGATTTAAAATAAGCTTCGTCCCTACCTGTGCTTAAAACCTAGTGGGGAGACCAAGAAACAAAAAGACTGTGGAGATACATATGACTTTGCTGTGGTAGATAACGCCGCAGCCTTCGTGGAAGCACAGTGGAGGGTTATTGAACCAGAGAGAGGAACGTTAGGAGAAACTTTCTGCAGAAAGCAATTTATAAGAAGAGAAGGGAGCTGAGATTGAGCTGTCCAGGCCATGCTTCTTAGCCTGAGGAAGGTTGTAACAAGTGGCAAAGGAGGTTTGGGGGAGGTGTTTCAGGAAGAGGAAGCAGCATCCACCAAGGCTTGTGGGCCAGAGAGAACATGGCATGTTCAGCGAATCTAATGTAGGGTCATGAGGCCAAGTGTAGAGAACAGGGGAGATACGGCGAGGGGTGCTGGAGCAGTGGGCTGAAGCCCTGCTCAGGACTGCACAGCTTAGTCTGTGGACAGTGGGGAGCCTAAGTTCTAAGCAGGAGACATGTGCGTTTTTGAAAGCTCATTCTAGCTGTAGTGTAGGAAATAGATGGAGGTGGGATGAGATTGGACACAAGAAAACTACCTAGAAAACCAGCGTATCAATGCAGGTGAGAAAGGGCAGGGCCTGGACTCGGGTAGCAGTGAGATGAACAAACTGGGCTTCATCTAAGTTTTATGAATGAAGGAGCATGGCTCTGCTGGAGCCACCTGGCCTCTTTGCCAACCTTGAATGTGCCAGGGGCATTCTTGCCTTGGACCTTTTCATCAGCTGTTCTCTCAGCCTGAAGTTTTGCACCCAGATATCTGTGTGGTTCTCTCTTAATCTCCTCAAATCTTGGCCCTGATGCTACTTTCTCACTGAAGCCTACCCTGACCACTGTGTTTAAAACTGCACCCTACCTCCACACACACATCTAGATTCTTGTCACCCTATTTCCCTGTCATTTATCGACCTAATATCCTCCGTAAATTTAATTATTTTTATGTTTATCGTTTACAGTATTTCTCCCCTGCTAGAATATAAGATCCTTGAACACAGGACCATTTTTGTTTTGTTTTGTTTTGTTTTGTTTGTTCACCCTTATATCCCAAGCTCTAGAACAATGCCAAGTACATAGTAGCCACTCAACTAACATTTGTCAAATGCGTAACTGGATGGTTGTTGGAATTGAAGATGAAAGAAAAGGCATGGATGATATGCCCACGGATGATCTGGCTTGGGCAAATGAGTGGATAGAGTAGGTAGAGAGTTCATCATTAATGCGGAAAAGAGAAGAGGAACAGGAAATGGGGAAAGTGATGAGTTCCACTTGAAACCTTTGCCAAGTGGTAAGATCAAACATCTCGAGATAGAAATGGAGGACCTGAGAAGAGCAGGAAGGCTTGGCCAGCGCATAGGGGCTGACTAAAGGCCATGAAAATTGTTGTGAGTGGTCTGAGGGCCTAGCCACAGTAGCCATCATGAATATGTCGTGGCTGGTGGCAGGACTTTTCTCCAGAAGAAAGCCATAAGGCTGGCCACCCAGGGAAGAGCTAGTATTCTGATTCAATCCTAAAGGCTGTCTGCTAGCAGAATTTCCTCTTGCCTGGTGGAGGTCAGTCTTTTGTTCCATTCAGGTCTTCAGCTGATTGGCTGAGAACCACCAGTAAGTGGAGGGTAATCTGCTTTACTAGAAGTTTACCAATTTACAAGTTAATCTCATCGAAAAACACCCTCACAAAAACATGCTGAATAATGTTTGACCACATATCTGGGCACTGACCAGGAATCCAGCTGTCTGGAGGTGGAAGAATCCATGGATGGTGCATTTTGCAAAGACATAGTTTCAAAATCTTTTGCAGGATGCACACATTAGAAAAAGAGTCCTCAAAACACACACACACACACACACACACACACACACACACACACACTAATGGCTTTAAATGAGCACAGAGCATTATTCAGATATTTTTGGCTGTGTAGACTAGATGTTTCCCAAATTATCTCAAATACTGGTAGCACATCTAATTGTCCCTTGGGGAAAAAAAGAAACTCAAATACATGAAAAGCAGACATTCCCTGGATATCTCTGGGAAGGAAGGAAAAAACCCAAGCAGAGATGACACCTTAAAATTAACCATCACAGGCACCTGTTATAGACCATGTTTCATTGGGGGAACAGTAAGAACAAGATAGTTCTTTTCATCTAGCAACATAGAGTCTAGGGACAAGATATTGGCTCTTATGCTGCTGAAGTGAGCAACACTGGTGGTATGATGCTCAGCATGCTTCCAGGCCACTCCCAAGAATCTAACCTCATTTTTATGTTTAAGATGAATCTGGTGCAGTGCATGCATGTGTGTGTAATGCAAAATATCGAAAGATATTTACCCAACCCTTCTGTATCATCCACATTACAATTAACTTTCTATCAAAACAACCATGGAAAAAATTCACTAATATTTGTAGACAATTTTCATACCTCCAGAATTTCTCCAGTTACATCTTCAGCATTTTATTTCCTCACTGGCTAATGTACCAGTTTGTTGCTGTTCCATCTAGTTGTCAGTGGTCTGTAATCGATATGAGAAAATAACATTTTTTTGTCACAGCCAAGTTGACACGAAGAGTAACAAATTTTATTTATATATAAAAATGTCCTCTTCCCCTTCTTTCCCTAACGTTGAACCTATAAAACCGACACACTTTATTTAAAGTTTGTTGCCATAATCAGACTAATCAGGGTTCGCACCTAACCAGGCACGGAGCATAGAAATACCTCCCTTGGCTCATATTCAGGACCATTTGGGTTTTGCAGCCTATAATGAACATCAGGGCTCTAATTTGCATAGTGGGTGTCTCCTGTCCATTGCCTGTGGAGAGCCTGTTAGCAGCAGAGGTCACAGAGGCTGGGGTCCCGCAGAGCTTCAGGAAAATCCTGCTGTTTAGTTCTGCTCAGGTGAGAGAGGACAGAACCTCTTTATTATTCATCATTACAATTAATAAACATTTACTAACAGGATGAGGGGGCAAACTCCACTCACCAAGCCCCCCAAAAATGTTGTTATATAGGGCAAGACTGGAATTGCTTGTATCCCTGAAAGTATCTGAAAAAGCATAACTTTATGAAGAGGGTCTTCCAGTCACAGATAAGTCAAGGGCCTAGCGTTGGTGAAAACCCCCAATGACGTGAATGGGTTTTAGACTGCGTGGTATATTGCAAATGTATTGGAGGTCATGTTGAGTGATTTGTTGATTTTCATGTAAGGTCTATATTGGACCTTTAAATGCGACTGTCTGTGGTAGAGATTTATAATTTGCTACTGGGGCCAAAACAAATTCTTTGGGAATGTATCTCTATCAAAATGCTCACTTTGCACATCACATTTCAGAATTCTAAATGAGTCTTGAATACATATCAATGTGTATAATCCATAAAGCACAATTGTCCTGAACAGTTTTGGGGGCAGAGAGGGAGGGAAGAGGACATATATCATTGATTCATGCTTGAGAGTGAGAGCATGTACATCTGGGTTATATTTTCTTCAATAAACAATTTTTAGACTGCCAGACTTGTTCATATTAATACAGTTCCCCAATATCTAAAAGTCAGTCATTGCCAGGTTACATTATTTGGGCAAAGGATTTTGAGTAAAAATGTCTGTTCAGATTTAATGATGAAAATTCATATTCTCATCCTGTGTTGTGAAGTTGAGTTTCCATTACTCATATGAATAGTAACTACGTACAATTATTTTTCATTTTTTCTAATAATAATAGCTGCCAAGCATATTGAGTACTTATTATGTACTAGTCACTATATATATGCTGTGCATGTATCAGCTCATTTGATTTTCACCCAAACACCCCATTGAGAAGGACTTATTATTATTCCCAATTTGCAGAGGAGAGAACTGGAATGCAGACAAGTTTAAGGAACTCTCCCATGACTGCACTGCTGGGAAGTGGTAGGATGGGGTCAGAACACGGTCTAACCGATCCTAGAGTCTGTGCTCTTATTCTATGTCAAGGTCAAATCATTAGTTTCGCTTTAAGAAAAAGAAACTTTAATGTCAGCATAACCACATCGCAATCTTATTACACTAAGGGATGACTAAAACAATTTAGAATAAAAGAGAACTGACACAAACTCTTAACCTTTAGAAATTGATGTAGCAAATTTGTCTTTCAAAAATCATTAATGAATTTTTAAAAAGAAAATGAGATTTAAAAATATGAACAGCATTTCAAACATGTAGAAACAGGAAGGTAAGATTTTTCTTTAAATCATCTGTCACAAGAGAAAGCTAACCCCAAAATGACAATGTTACCTTATGTCATTCTTTTTCACCATGTGAATCTCTAAAACTATGATTTGCGGTAGAAAAACAGCATGTCAGAACTTAGAAACCCCAAGAATCTCCTCCAGCTTTTCTATTGACTCTAGGTGACCTTGAACACGTCACCCTCTGAGACTCAGTTTCCACAACCTTAACATCTTTTTCTTCTAGTAATCACCGGCGTTTGTGCCAGCTCTCACATTAGTTTAGAACTTTTACATGCTATCTTAGAATTAAAACTAATTAACTTCTTTTCTAAGGTATTTATTGTGCGCTTTTATTCCTGATTAGATCAAAAACTGGGCAAACGTTTGTTTTAAACATTATTAATTGCTCACATTAACTCCACCATCACAGAGGGTCTTTGGTCATTTGCTCGAGCTGCTGAAATCTTCTATTTTTCCCCAAGAAGGCACTGTCATATCTTCCCACACAGTACAGAGCCATATGGAACTATTAGAACAACAAACAAGGACGATCTATTAAATAAGCAAACTCTTCCCCCTCTTCCTTCTTCTTTCTTTGCTGCTTTTTTTTTTTTTTTTTTGCGGGGCCCTTAATTCATTTTTTTTTTCCTATTAGAATGTCCTTCCAGAAAATTGATATGAGGAATGCTAAAATCAAGATAAGAGCCTGATCAATCTATGTTAACAACACCTCCATTCAGAGCTGGAAATTATGAAATAGTAGCATAAACTCTGAAGGAGAAGTAGTCTCAATTTTACCATGAGAGAATTTAGTATGAAAATTTACAGTCCTTCCCACCTAACCTAACCCACAGCGGAGAGGGGGTTGGGGATAGATGAACTGTGAAGCGAGTCTTTCAAATTGCCACAAATCTGTCAATGATCCTTTTATAGACTTAAAAACACTCTGTTCCTATTGTCCCTTCACCTCTAAAAAAATTAAAAAATTAAAAAAAATATATTAAACTCATGTTAATGAAGGGGAAATGAGAGCAATTTTCATTTTAGAGCCTTTAGTGGAAAAGCGGTCTGAGGAAGTCTTTTCAATGCACCATTGACGGTGAGACTCTCTCCCTTCTTTGACAGGCCCACAACATGCTGCTCTTTCTTCCCCCTTCTATTTTTGTGCATATTTTAAGTGAGGGCTGTAGTATGCTTCCCTATATCAAGGTTTAATTAAGACATTAGTATTCATTCAGTAAGCACAAGGCACATTTGTATCTCTAAGGAGTAGAACTAGACAACAAAGGGTCAAACTTACTGAAATAAAAAGTATGGCTTGTTTTCTTAAAATTCAGACATGCCGAGTTCGGCATGTATGTGAAGAGCTGACACAGGACAGCTTCGGAATGCAATGTGAAATTCATGGGCACTTTCAAATTCCTTTGTTCGTAGAATCTATTTCAGTGTCTGTGTTCAGCATCCAGGTGCGAAAGCTGTGTGTATTAGAATATTCAGGACTGTGAAAACTCATAAGTTTTAAATCTTTAAGATTGCAGAAGTTGCATGCATGCATTAACAGAACAGGTTTTTAAAATCACCCTGGAATGAAGGAAAACGTGAGTGGCCTACGGGAGACATATGGTAAGAACTGTTCATTCTATTTGCATTTGTTTTGGGGAGCTGTACTTATGGCAGCTTACAAAATCAATTCAATTTAGCTTCTGTTCCTCTGTGCAATAAATTATTCTCTGTGTAATAAAGAAAATAGGAGCCTAAAATATGAGTGGGAAAATGCTTTTGTCACAAATCAAGATGTCAGTATGTTGACCCAAATATAATAAGCAGGGCTGAAAAGTCTCCCTCCTGAAAAGCCAAAATATTAGGATTTTTTTTCCATTTTGCTTACAAAGATCTTAAGAAAAATAGAATATATAAATGTCAGTTGTTTGGAAGACCACACAAGCCTGTACTTTTACATCTCCTAGGCTGTATTGATTTGAATGTTGTCTCATGCAGTATCAATTTGAATTGAATCAACTAAAATGCATAAAAGAGCATTTATTTTCCCTATTGTTACCAGTGAAAACATTGAATCAACATCCAAATTATACTTTTCTGATAAAATTCTTAATCGAATGAGTCTTTTCTGTTTATTGTCATTCACGGCTTTACTTCTGATTCATTATTAATCACAGCTCATGTGTTCAGTCACTAAACTGTTCCTAATGGCTTATTTGCAGCTCTTAGGTCTCCTTTAATCTCCCCACAGTGAATTACAGTAGAACCCAATTCATTTGTTGACATTATTAAGTAGTTGATTAATACCCAGGTTTTAAATTGTTAGCCTTTTCTTATTTTCATAAAGAACTGAAAAATCAGGATTTCCTGCCCTTGCCAGAAACCAGGGAGAATTTTCAAAATATTTCTCTTTGAAGACTTGGGCTCCGTTACCCTCACATATGTGAGTGTTCGCTTAAAGTCATTTTTGGTAACTTGAGCTCCCATAACTGTCTCTTCTTACTTGTAGGGTTAGAAATCCTGGCATTAAACCCAAAAGCTCTTCTAGAACCCAGCCCTTGTTTTCCTCAGGAACCAGATTAGTTCACAGCAATGAGAATGTCTTCGGCAATGTGTTGTGCCGGACACAACACTCTTTAGCAAATAAAAAAATCCATGAAAATAATCATTTTACTCACTTGCCTGAGAGCCCAGAAAGAGACAATAAGTCTAAGAGCAGTCAGAAGTCTACTTAATAAAATTGGATCATCTATGCTCCTCTCTCATCCCACAGGAAACAGATGGCTCTCAAGGCTCACTTTGCTCAAAATTGTGAGACTTGCTAAGGTTGTGTTTAGTTGGGTCTATCAAAGAGCCTAGAGCAGACATCACAGTTTCCAGCAGAGCAAGAGGAATGTTCCATCCCTGTTCCATGGCTCCTTGCTGTCCATGGAGTGAGGGTCCGATCCTCTAGCAAAGCATTAAGATGCAGAGTCTAACCCCAACCTATTCTTCCAGCCCCACCTCTCAAAGGACTGCTCAAAGGACCTTCTCTTCCATCCCACTGACCAGCTTTTCCTCTGAACACATTTGTACATATTCCAGTCTCTCTCTTCTACTCCAAACTATGCTTTTTCGTTGATTCAAGAGCTTTCTTTTTCAGGGCTATGATCTAGTGTTGTCTTCTCAGTGAAATCCTCTCTAATCACCTCATTTGCTTATGGGGAACACTGTAGTGTGGTAGGTCTCAAACCGTGACCTGAAGAACCCAGGAATGAAGGGGTGAGGCATGGGGAGAGGACAGACAATGCATTAAATTATTAAAACTGCCCAAATCTGCCTGTGCACTAGACATTGTCAGGAACCTGAATACAACTAAAAGTATAACTACTGTGACATGGGTAGGCAATATTTTTTAACATTAAGAAGTGAGCACATACCCCTCCTCAAAATGAGGATGCACTAGAGTGTATTATACAAAATGTAGCCACAAACTTCTTTCTCAAGCAGTTCATAAACATGCTTTTCCCTTTGAACATTCTTATTGTATGAACCGTTCATTTTTACTTTCTCTGCTTTGAAAACATGTATGATGTCCTTAAATATGTTTCTTCAATTAACTTGCAAATACTTTGAGGTCAGAAGCCATGCCTTCATTCGTTTTATGTTTACGGATCCCCATAAATAACTCTTTGAACATTTGTGTTTCTTAACTACTACTATAGCCAACTTCATTCATTCAGTCAGTCAGCAACATTGCCTCTCAGTGCACCAAGAGCATAAAAGTGACTAGGCATTTTCTCTTGGAACTTATGCTGGAGAGTGGGAGGAAACTTTTGCAGGCAATGGATATGTTTGTGGCATAGATTGTGATGGAGGTTTCATGGGTTTATGCTCATCTCTAAATGCTCATCCAGTTGTATACGTTAAATAGAAACAGCATTTTGTATGTCAGTCATACCTCAGTAGAGCGGCTTTTAAAACAAAACTCACGGCCTCTTCCTCTCTAGACATACCCAAGTTTCACCCAGACTCCCCTCTCAGAGAAACGTATGTCCTTCCTTCTCTCCAAAGCTAACCATTCTAACCATTCCCGCCCTCCCTCTCCAAAATCCATCAGTTCTCTTTCTTCTAACCTCAAGGATCCCCACAAAGACGCCCCAACTCCCCACTGCTGAGGTCACTATGCCACAGCAGTATATCACAGAATATCTGTGATTCTCCAAGCGTTGTTCTCACCATTCCCCATTCCTAACTTACACCCCTCCTTCTCTGTGAACATCCTATATCTCCTCCAAGACCTAGCTTAAAATATCCCCACCTTCTTGAAAATGTCCTCGGTCCTCTCAGAACTACTTCCTCTTCTGTATACCCATGGAATACTGTCTTCTTTTAATTATTAAACTTATTGGGGTGACATTGGTTAATAAAATTATATAGGTTTCAAGTGTACAATTCATAATAATTTGTCATATGTATATTGCATTGTATATTCACCACCCAAAGTTAAATTTCCTTCAGAATTAATCACAGCCAGGCCAGGTAGTTTCTCATGCACATAGATGCTTCCTGATTATATTGGAAACTCGTTGCATGCTGGGATTATGTCTTATGAATCATTTTATCTCCATTGCATGGCTTTCTTACATAGTGGATATTTTAACCAGTGTTTGTGGAGTAATTTTTCTTTCTCCCCTCTCACCAGGTAGGATTTAATCAAAGTAAACACTCATGTCATATCATGTCATTTGTGTTCTCAAATAAAAACTTAACTTTTCATGACGTTTGATCTTCTAGACATAGACGAAAACATGCTTTTTCTTCTTTCGTCCCTAGCTAGCCGCAGTCCTCCTAGGCTCACAGAGATTATTCAGGATCTACCTGTGGCCTCCCTCCCCTTATCCTTATATTATACAATCCTATCTAACCTCTAGAAGGAAGACACAAATAATAGCACTGCCTACTGTCCTCACAGTCAGATTAAATAATAAAGAATAAGAGAAGGACAACATTTATTAATCCTGCATTAGATACATGCACATGCTCATGTACACACACACGTATAAATTATCTCATCTTGTTAACAGATCAATTTGTATACATATAATCAACACATTAAATGCTTTCAATAGATCTATGAAGAACGTATTATCTCTATTTCACAAATGCAGAAACTGAAGCTGGGAACGATGACTACCTTCTCTGAGGTCCACACTCTAACTATTAGAGCCAGGAATCAAGTTCACGTCTGCTTCACATCAAAGCCAGGGCACTTCGTTACTCATACTCAAAATAGGGAGACTTGATTAACATTAGTGATTGTATGACTTGTATGTGTGACTGTGGTAGATTATTTATAACTACACTGTATACATCATAAAAATATAAAATATTTACTAAACCATGATGGGTTAGTAAATATGTTCTTAACTGCTGATACCTGCACCTTGCAGAAAGAACATCATCCTCTGAGGAATTATTTCTATTCGCGACTTTCATCCGAGACAGAGGACTCGCCATGATTCAGATAAGAAAATCAAGGCCCAGAGAAGAATAGACCCTTCCCGAAAGTCAGAATGCTAAAATCCCAGAGCATAACCCCATCCTGGACTTTAAAATATAGGTCTGACTAACCATGCTTTTGAGAACACAGTGCATCAACCAATTTGAGGGAGCAAAGTTGACACTCTCCATACTTACGGATCTTAAACAACAGACTAATTTGGGAGGGATGCCAAGATCATAGACAATGCCAGTTGTAAAGAAGGGACGGGAAGGGTAACAAAGGCGTTTTTGCAGTTCAGAAATATTTGAAGACCTTGGTTTTTTTTTGTAGGGGAGATTAAATTTTTTAAAAAATTTTTTACAGTTTGCATTCAGTATTATATTAGTTTAAGGTAAACGGAATAGTGGTTAAATATTTATATAACTTAGGAAGTAATCCTCCCATAAGTCTAGTACCTATCTAGCACTGTTTTTTATTGACTATTTCCCTATGCTGTACTTTACATACCCATGACTATTTTGTAACTGACAATTTGTGCTTCTTAATCCCTTCATCTTTTTCGCCCAGCCCCTTAATCCTCCCTTCTGGCAGCCATCAGTTTATTCTCTTATCTATGAGTTTGTTTCTGTTTTGTTTGTTCATTTATTTTGGTTTTTAAATTCCATTATAAGTGAAATCATATGGTATTTATTTGTCTTTCTCTGACTTATTTCGCTTAGCATAATACTCTCTGGGTCATTCATGTTGTCTCAAATGGGTAGATTTCATTCTTTTTTGTGGCATCATATATATTGTATTGTTATATTCCATTGTAGATATGTACCACATCTTCTTTATTCAATTGTCTATTGATGCACACTTAGGTTGCTTCCATATCTTGGCTCTCATAAATAATGCTGCAATGCACATAAGGATGCATATATCTTTTTGAAGTAGTGTTTTGGATTTCTTTGTATAAATACCACTAATTGGGATTCCTAGGTCATAAGGTAGTTCAATTTTTAATTTTTTTTAGTAACCTTTATACTGTTTTCCATACTGGCTGCATCAGTTTGCAATTCTACCCACAGTCCACAAGGGTTCTATTTTCTTCACATCTTCACCAACATTTGTTGATTTATTGATGATAGTTATTCTGACAGGTGTGAAGTAATATCTCATAGTTATTCTAACAGGTGTGAGGTAGTATCTCATCTCTGATCATTAATGACATTGAGTATCTTTTCATGTGTCTGTTGACCATCTGTGTGTCCTCTTTGTGAAAAGTCTATTCAGGTCCTTTGCCCATTTTTTTAATTGGATTATTTGGGTTTTGGGTGTTAAGTTGCTTGAGTTCTTTATAAATTTTGGATATTAACCCCTTATTAGATATATCATTAGTGACTGTCTTCTACCATTCAGTTGGTTGTCTTTTCATTTTGTCGATGGCTTCCCTTGCTGTGCAAAATCTTTTAGTTTTATGTTTTGCCTTTTGTTTCTTTTTTCTTTTTTTTTCTCTTGCCCCAGGAGACATGTCCAAAAAAGAAAAAAATTACTAAGAGCAATATCAGAGAGTTTACTGCCTATGTTTTCTTCTAGGAGTTTTATGGTTTTGGTTTGAAGAATTTTTTTAAAAAATCACTGGCCAAGAACCAGTTTTGAATTCTACATCACCCTTTCCCAAACTTTTCACAATGGTTATATATTTATATAGGCTATCCTAGATTTAAATCCAATGAAATCCAAGAAACTATATATGGATGGAATTATTTTTTTTAGGAAAAGATTATTTTCATCTCCATTTATTTTCTTCATTTAGAAATACTGAGCACTTACTATATTCCAGGTACTCCATATAGTTTAGGTGATGACCACAAGTGATCATTTTCAACATTAGAAAATTAAACATATTCCAGAATATGCTTCTAGTTTCAAAAATTAATGAATAAGCACATTAAGCAGCAATGAATGACATGTGGAGATATTTAAGATACTGAAGCCCTTCAAGATGAGCAGATCAGCAAAATGCAACATCAGAACAGGTTGTACTATAAAAGTGGCTACCACATATTTCAACTCTCTTGACAACTATAGCGAAGATGTAGAATTCATGTACCTTTCTTTTGAATTGTCAGAGAAGATATTTACTAAAAAATAAGTATTTTGTAAGAAGAGAGTTTGCAAGCAGATCATTTCTAAAAAGATAAGGACTGTTTCGTAGGTTTAAAATCATTCAGTGAGAAACAGTTGAAATTCTCAATGACTGTCATTTTAGTTAACATTGAGGAAATAAAATTATTATTTCCCTAATTGTGTTTCCAAATGGAAAATGCACACCTCTTGGAAGCCACCACTTCTGTAATGCCATCATATCGTTAGAAATATATTCTTGGTATCTAAAAGGTATATGAGAAATAACGTTGCAATAAGGAACTTAGAATTATATCCTAAACAGTTAAGTTATCTGGTTTTGGCTCCACAATAAAGTGCAAGTGTTGAAATCCAGAAGACTTAGTAGCTTGCATAACCTCCCTGAACCTGTTTCCTCATTTGTAAAATAAGGGATAATATTACTTCCAGTACAGGTTGTAAGGATCTGATGTGATAAATTATGCATAAAGCCTTGCCCATAAACTAGTCTTATGTGGCTTTCCAGCCATATCATTACATATGATTCACTCATTTTAAGTCTTAACAATTTATTTCGGTGGTGGAAATGCAGGGGAACGAATGCAGTTCCAGAAGCTCCCATGCCCTAAAAGGTATAAATTGGTTCCCACAGTACCATTTCCTGGAGTAGTTTCTATTCCCACCCCTGGCACATTCCTGATTCCCCTAGCAGTCACACCACCCACTGAATGGTGCAAACACTTTCCTGGTCTTCTTTGAGCAACTGTGAGTCCTTCTGTCTGCACAATTATTTTTATATACCATGCATATTTAACTAGGAGAGCAAGGAAACTACTCCAAGGTTGAGGAGTAGTGATGTTTGTGTGCTTCTCCTCTGGGGCTTGTGTGTGTGGACCAGTCACTTCATTTGGTTGGCCTGTCTTGCTGATGAGACCAGAGAAGTGGCCTCGGTCCACACATGGGACAATCCATTGCTTCATTCCTGGTCCCAGATCATAACAAAGCCTAACTATGGAACAGGATCCCCCGGGCGCTGAGTGGCCCTCTGCTTTGCTCTCACTTCTGTCACCATCCCAGGGTTAGCGTCATTTGTTCATCAAAACAACAGATAGGTTCTAACAGCCCACACCACCATGCCAGGCCCATGCTAGATGCTGGACTGAATCAGCCTTCATGGGGCCTATGTTCTTGTTTGGGAAGGAGGCAACAGATAAGCAAACAAGCAAAGATGTGATTATAAATTCTAAAAAGAACCATGTAAGAAATAAGCAGATTGCAGTAAGCGAGAGTAGCAGGAAGGACCTGCCTGAAGAGGGTGGCCATGAGAGGCCTCTCCTGTGGGGTGGCATCTCAGGGGAAAAGGAACCGGCCCTTTGGAGAATGAAAGGACGAGTGTAAACAACATAAGTTTTAATGGCATACAGTGAGCCCTTCAAGCGAGGTGCAATGGCTACCACAAGAATGTGTAGTAATTCTGCAGACAAAAGTGATATGAATTTAGGTTTATTCAGAACCAAGCCTTTTTGAAAAAAAGATTGAAAACGGTAGAGTTGTAAACTCTCTGACTGTAGAAGGCAAAATTCATTCTTTTCCCACACCTCAAATCCAGATTTTCATGTTTTAGGAAAATTGACCCATAAAGACAGAGGGGGTGAAAAAAACTCAACAAGCACTCTGAACCGTGGTTAAAAAGATACCTGTGCCAGGCACACAGCCCTAATCCCACATCCGCCTCTTTTGCACTTTTCTAGAATTACTTAACAAGACTCAGAACATATTTTCTTCCATTTTGTTATATCATCTTGTTTTTATAGAATGCTTTACATTTTTGAAAGATTTTCACATCTTTTTTGGTTCCTTATAATAACTTTGTGAATGGGGAAGACGGATTTGAGGTAGTAATGAAGCAAAAAGTTAACAGAGATTATGCTTGGGTTTCTTTGCAAAGCACCTCCCCTCCCCAGCCACAAGCTTTCTGAATATGGAATATACCTTATTCCAAATGTTCATTTTAACAGCCGGGGCAATATGGTGGAGTGGTGAAAGCACAGGCTTTGCAGCAGAAAGCTGTGTGAGTTTTTCATCTGAGCTTTGCCACCTAATTAATATGTCGTCTTCAGCCTCAGTTTTCCTACCTATCGACAGGAATAACAATACGAAACTCATAGGCTGTGGAATTAAACAAGGAAACAAGGAAAGCACCAAGCTCAGGGCCTGTTTGAAGATCCGTTGCCCTCCTTTGGCTGCTTTTTCTCAACACTCAGAAGAAGCTGAACCCAGCAACTGCATGGAAACTAGTAACCACAGAGCCTCATCTTTCCCAGCGAACTTGTTCTTTCTCTTCTCTGCAATGCCGTTCTCCCAAGCCCAATTTTCTGGAGTCATCCTTAAAAAATCTCATTCCCCTTTACCACCTACATTCAGTATACACCATCCTTGCCCTTTCTGTCACCTAGACAGTTCTCAGATCTGCCCTTTCCTCTCATTGCCATTTACTTATTCTTTCAGTGACTATTTATTGAGTACCTACTATGTGCAACTATAACAGTGGACTCTGGGAATACAGTAGTGAACAAGATTTAATTCCTAGCCCTCATCCTCATTCACCTGAATTATTTCAATTTACCGGCCTATGGACATTATTAATATATGGACATTATTAATAACTTTGGCTCATTCTTAATATTGACATCAAAATTATTGTTATAAGCCATACTGATCTCCGATCTCATCAACTCTCATCTCATCCTTTCCCTTCCTTGAAACTTGGCTGGTTTCCGAAAGATTTCAGCATAATAAAAGCAGGCCGTATTTTCTGACTATGCGCTATGGGCCAAGTATCGTCGGAAGCACTTTACAGTGTGTTGTCTAATTTAATTAAGTTGGAAGACCAAATTCCTTTAGAATGAAGATGGCCACAGTCCATCTTCATTGGTTCTTATCTTGCCATTCACAAAATTCTTCCTTGCCAAAAAAACTAAATAGGACCATAAGGAAAATTTTAAAACCATAAACAGACATATCTTCTTTCGTTCTTGCACACCACTGTGCTTTTGCTCATGTTATCTCCTCTGCCTGGAATTTCTTTCCCTTAGTTCTCTACCTGGGAAATTCCTACTCATCCCTAAAAGCCTGTTTCCTACCCGTGAAGCCTTCTGCCACTCCCCCAGGCAAGTGCTTCCCTCCTTACCCTGCACTTTCATAGCACTGAACATACTCCCTTAGAGCATCAGTCACTTTGCCTAAAATACCAGAACTTAGGACTGCAGGTATTCTGTCAAGGGCACGGTGACCAACTTTTGTAAAACACGTTGCGGTTCCTTAATAAGCTTGCTTTCTTTAGTGACTTGCGCTTGAAGTAACAAAAGTAATAGAACTCCCACACTCAGTTAAAACATTGTGCCCGTGTTCAGTGTAAGGTTAGGTCTTGGCGGGCCTGGGCGCTGTGATGATGAAGTATTGGCAGGAATTGGAAAGAATTCTTTTTTTCCTTCTGTGTTATCTCCGTGGTCTCGGTCACCTACATGATGTGGGAAATAGCCTCCAAAGGAAGTTATTGGAAAGCTTTGCTTGGAAAAGGAGTATTTGCTTAAAGGAAGACCAGGCACTTACAATTTCTGATATTTTATCCCCAAATTATCCAGCTTCTCGTAAGTCCCCAGCTATGGGGAATATGACAATATATCAGGAATTACGGCAACAAGCTCTTCTACTTCCTGAAAAGTAACTCAGCGAAGACATAAGCAACAAAATGGTTAATGCGGAGCTTTTGAAAATTGATTTTTTCAAATGTAATTGAGATAGGGTTCTAAATAGTGACTGTGTCGTGGGGGTGTCTGTCCGTCTGCCTCATCTGGAAGTCAAGTAAATTTTCTGCAGACACAATAATTTAATCATCGCGTAATCTAAACTAATCAGACAAAGCCTATTTATCCTATTGTTTTAATGATCAATTCAGATCCTCCAGCTTTCTAATAAATTGCTCGGTGGTCCATCCAAATTAACTGGAGATGTACATCTATTTGACCTTGCCTATAGACAAGATATTGGCCATGAAGCCATTCCAAGGAATAAACTGAAATTCTAAGTTTAAACATTTCTTGAACTTAAGCCCTTTTATGTTGAGGCAAATAGTATATAAAACCTTTTCTCTCTGCAAAAATCCTCATAAGTGAGTGCAGTGTTACTATTTTAAAATTAAAATCATCTTTTTCAGCATTATGACTAGAGATTTTGCAAATAGCCATATAAACAATTGTAAAATAAGGGGGAAAGTGTTTGAAAAGTTGCATCCTATTAAATTCCTAGCTAGATGCAGACTTTTTTCTTTCAATTTCATGATTTAAATTATTTAGTTTTGGGGTTACCCTAATACCATCTTTTCTTAGGAAACAAAAAAATAAGCCACACTTATGTAAAATTAAGTCCTTCATGAAACCACCATGTTTATAATATTTGTTTTTGTTTTTTTAAATGTCATGTTTGGAAAGGTAGCATCTCTTTTCTCCAAGCCTCCTTAATTAGTATTTTTCACATGTGACATTTCTCTAAGAGATGCTGCAATTAAAGAGATAGGGATCCCACAATGATTTTTACCTCTGCTCATGATTCTCCCACAGGGAGCCTTCAACACATTCTGGCCATGTTCATGAGATATAAATATCATTTTTTATGAACCTTGATAAGAGAAGAGATTAAACCTAAATAAAAGCAAGAAATGCTGGGGAAAGGAAGCCACTTTCATCTCAAGGAATTGAAATATGGCATTTCAACATGTGAGGCATTTGGCCTGAAATAATGTTAGTAAAACCTTTAAAAGTTGAGGTTAAAATACTTCTAATGGCAAACAATCATTTTTCATATATTGGAAGTAAACCTTGGCATTTAAATTCTTCATCTTTTTTATTCCTCCACCAATTACTTGAATCTCATAAAGATTAAACCAGAAATTTCAGGAAGATTTAATTTAAGCATAGGTGGTAAAAAAAATTGATGTAATCTGTAAGTATGGTATTAACACTGTGGCATTTTCATCATTAATTATGCATTTCATGGATATCAACGGCCTGCTACGTGAATAATGTTATATTAATTAATTAATGGCATGCCCAATATTATCATCATTCTAGGGCAATATGAGAATAAATTACTAATTTTCACCATATGTTTTTCTGTCCAGCATAGTATTACAATTATCTTGAAGTAAAAATGAATAATTCCTCACTGTGTGAATGGCATATGTGGTAATGAGTTCAGTGACAATTGCATATTAAACCCCTTTTCTACCAAATACTAAATCATTGTTTTTATTGGAGCCCTGTAAATTGTATTGAATTACATTGGCAAGTAGGATATTACTTTTCCATTTGATAGTTCAGCATCTACTTTTTAGAAAGCACTGCTTTCCTTTTCACTTCTTTGTTTTGCACTCACAAATTTGATCAACAAGTTTGCAAACCTGATACAAACTAAATATATTTCATTTTTCATACAGTTTGCTAAGTAGATTTTTTTCTTGAAGCATGACTAATGTGATACTGTCTTTTCAAAGATTTGTTTGGAGATTTTTTTACTTTGGTCTGCTTGGGTTTAGTTTTGAGCCACCTTCTACTATACTATATGCTAGGAATATAGAGAGAATAAGGCTTATTTTTTACATGTTTACAAGAAGATTTTGGTCTAGAAAAGGAAAATGGAAACACCTAGCTGTAGCACAATATGATAGGTAGCAGGGGATGGATAACAAAAGTGTTGCTAGAAGTTTTATCTTTCACAAAAGTAATATTTGAACTTGATCTTGAAATATTAAAAGAGAGTAGGGTTCACCAGATAGAAAAGAGGTGAAGGACAATTACACAAAGAAGGCACAGCTCATATGCCTTAGAAGCCTGAAGGAAGCATCCTACTTTATGACAGATTCAGTGCGCTGGCCCCCGAAGGTTCCTCCACACTCGGAAATATCACTTCTTTCCATATCTTCATAAGACTGGTTACAGCCAAGGTTCTCAGCTTATCCACTGCACACAGATCAACCTGGTCACTCACCATGGCCATCCCTCTCCATGCCAGGATGGGAGGACAGGACCAGCACTATTGGTCGCTAATGACTCCATCTTTTTAATGACTCTCCATTCTCCGAGTTTGGGAATCATGGCTGGCCTAGGCAAAGAGAAGGAAGGAGAGAAAATGAAGGAGTTCACCCGGAGTTCACCCTTTCCCACCGAAAGAATTATTATGTACAATAAACCCTCTGTTAACTGGAACTTTTAGATAGCTAATGTTGAAAGCCCTTGCTTTCAGTGTAAGAGACAATGACAAACAACTACTCCTAAGTATTTATTAAAAAGAGCAAAACCTTCTGGGATGCCGCTAAAGCCCCTGTACCTTCCCCAGCCACCTCTGCAGCAGCGTGTGGCCCAGTGACAAATGGTCGTCACAGTGCAGACTCAGATACCATGCTACCAGTATTCCAAATGTCCAGGAAAGAATTAAGGACCGTCAGTAAACTACACTTAATCAGGGGAGGAAACAAATGTGTTTATGTATATATTACATAATAGAGATTATAATATATATGTTATGTATTATATATGCATCATATTTAGAATTCTTATATATATTATATATTGGCTATACATATTATATTTCTAGGAAGAATATGTATTATGTACTATATAATATTTGGAATTCTTCCTAAATATACATTTATATATTTATATATATTATATTCCTAAAGATGTATATTTAGAAAGAATTCCAAACATTATACATATAAAACATGTTATATTTAAAAAATATATATATACATACATATATATGTATGTGTGTGTGTGTGTGTGTGTGTATTTAGGAAGAATTCCAATAAGGACTCCAGCAACAATGAGGGAAAAAAGTATCACTTAACCATAAAATACACTAATTAAATAATTAAGTGAAAATTTTGTACATTTACATGCATATCATTACATTAAGGTTACTTAACACACTATCTAAAGGTAATTGAGGTTTTATCATGTAAATATGCAACATTAAACCACTAATTACTTTAATTTAAAAAAAAAAAGTTTTCATGATCTGGGAATCATTACCGACTGACAGAAATTTCTGATTGCCCTCAAACCTCCCACTACCTTTTTCCTGGCCAGAGCTTCCTCTTCCAAAATTAAGAGTTTGGGAATAATGGTGACAGAGGGAAAGGAATATAAGAAAAATTGACAGAATCATTTCTGTGGGGGTTATATGAATGGATAAACTTGAAAAGACTTAGAATTAACTGAAGGGCTCACCTGAAAATAAAGTACCAGTCGTTTTGATAAGCACACAGCCTTCCAGCTAAATGAGTCTGTGGAAACAGACCAACAATCTTTGACTAGATGTGCCCCAGGCACTGTGCTAGGTACTTTCATTAAAATTTCTCACTTGAGCCTCACAGCAACTCTCTGGGAGAGAAATAGCAGAAGGATGTAATGAATATAAAGAGCCTCTGACTTTTGAAAGTCAGAACTGAACTCAAATCCTGGCTTTGTCACCTGCTTTGGCAAGTTTCTGAAATTCCTGAGCCTCAGTTTATTCATTTCTACAATAGAGATAATTACCAGCCTTTAAGACTGAATGGTAAGGTAAATGAGATGATTTGTTTAAAAAGTCATTTTATATTTGTGTGTTCCCTTCACCTTCTGACCCTTAGTCTGGTGTTCTTTCCGCTGAATCTCTTTTGTGTTCAATTAAAAACTCGGCTATTTCTTTGAACTGTGGCAAAGCCATAGCTTCCTCACCTTGAATTTGCACAATTGATTTCTTTTAGAGCCTTAATGTAGGGCATTACATTCATTCCTCTAAATTGCATCTTTCTGGTGTCAGTGTGGCCTTTCAGCCTGTGGAGGGAATTTTGAATTTTGCATTGGCCTATTACCATATTAAATATCCTTATAGCTTTATGTCATTGAAAAATCTGATAAACATTCCTCTTATGTCTACTTTGATGCCATTATTAAAAATACTGGATAGAGCAGAATCCAGGAGCAGAGCCCTGTGGCATTCAATCAGCAGTCCCCCTACAGGCTGTGACAGAGTCATTCATCAAGCCT
>NW_011888797.1:259377-264761 GCF_000151845.1 Pteropus vampyrus | reverse complement strand
TCATTTAATCCTGACATTATGGTAGTATAGGTACTATTTTTTAACCCCATTATTTTGGTTGAGTTAGGTAAAGATGAGAGAGGGTAAATAATTGACCCAAAGTCATAGATAAGTGTCAGAATCAAGGCTCACACCCAAGTCACCTGTACACTGAGCTCTGCTCTTAATCACTGTGCCAATAGAGCAGATTCTTACACTTCAGTGGTGCTGAATTAATTGATAGAGAAGAGTGTATCAAGATTTCTAATCTGTTAATGAAGGATGGGAAGGATTCTCTAACTGTGATCAAAGTCTCCCCATCCCCCAAGTTCAACACTTCCTTTCCTGGTATCTGGGTACTGCGAAAACTGATACTGTGACTACTGCTTCCTGATGCACATGGTATTGGAAGAAGGGAATTTTGAGTAATGTTTCATTTAGATCAGTACAAGGACTAGTGAAATAGCCCCTGCGCAATGGCAGAGAATGCCTCTTAAGTGCTCAAAGAGTTTACTTACTCCAGATTCAAGTTGTCTCTCCCATCAATACTGCCAAGGCTCAGCTTTCTAATAATTTCATTGCTTGAATCTGCCCTCTACTCTTGCTTCCATGCTTACCCCACCCTGACATATACTTCGTTTAGCTGTGTTCCACTAAACACTGTGTATCACTGATTAAACGATAGTCAAATGCCCAGTCTATTCCATTGGCTCTCTCTGTGCCAGAAAGTCATTCTGTCTCCATTCACTCTGCTGATGTGATTAATTTAGTGCTTAGACTGCAATTGTACTCCCTAGTGCTTGAAGGAATCTTATTATCACCACCCATTCCTTACCCCCACAGAACCCACATTGGTCCTAGTGATAGCTACACTCTTTTCAGACATTCACAAACCATTTGCTGTAAGCATTTAGAAAGCATAAACATTTTTTCCAAAATGTCATGGCTAAGAGACTCTTAAAATATACATGTGGGAAGTCATAGGTACTAATTTATTGTATATATATAAAACAAAGAATATCCTACTCACCCATTAGTCTGTAGCTAAACAGCACTAGGCACCCAGAACAAAGCTGCCTTCTGGGTCATGTTTCCCCTTAAATATACTAGACACCCTGAAGTTTCTGTGTTGCCCACCCTTTAGTCCAGCTGGTGAGAGGCACATTCCAGGAATCCAGTAGTTTCTGTCTGGAACAACCTGAATTATAGCCTTCAGGAATGGCCTTATTTATACTACACCTACTGAATACTGAGTGCTTTCTCCCAGCATTATTCATTTTTTAACAGCTTTATTGCAATGCAATTACAGGTCATAAAAATCACCCATTTTCAGTGTACAGTTCAAGGAGTTTTAGTAAATTTATGCAATTGTCCAACCATCCATGCAATCCAGTTTTAGAACATTTCCGTCACCCTAAAAAGTTCCCTAATGGCCATTGCAGTCAGTCTTCACTCCCATTCCTACCCTAGGCCATCTACCCTAGGCAACCACTCATCTGATCTGCTTTCTCTAGATAAAGTTTTATATTTTTTAGAGACATCATATAAATGCAGTCATACAACATGTAATCTTAATATGTCTGGCTTTTTTCACTTATCATAATGTTTTTGAGGTTTGTCCGTGCTGTAGCACGTATCTGCACTCCCTTTTGTTACTGAGTAGTATTCCATTGCATTGAATATACTACATTTTACTTATCTATTCACCAGCTGATGGGACATTTGGATTGTTTCAGCTATTATGAACAATGCTGTTTGAACTTTCACTTACAAATCTTTGAACATATGTTCTCATTTCTCTTGGGTTGCTACCTAGAAGTGGACTTGCTGGGTTGTATGGGAAGAAATGGAGATCATATGTGAAATATTGGCAATTCCCCAAAAAGTAGATATACATTCCCACTAGCAGTACGAAGGTTTCAGTTTCTCCACATACTCACCACCATTTGGTATTGTCAATCTTCTTCACTTTAGCCATTCTAATGAGTATATAGTGATTCCCAGTTTTATCCTGTTACGCGATTCTCCAAAAAAAATAGGAAGCAGGTAACCAAAGGGAGTGGAGGAACAAAGGAAGAAAAGGGATTATAAAAAAAAAAAATCTAGCTCCCACTATCACCCTGCTTCCTCATCTTGAGCCTGTCCTTTGGACTAACAACTTCTGCTTTCCTAAGAAATATTTTTTGAAGCCCTTATCATCCTTTTTCACTCCACACATGGGCTGAAATATGGTAACACCCGATTCTAAAGTGCAGTAGTAGCTTGCTAGGCTAAGTAAAAGCCATGGATGCATTTTTTAAACCTTAATTTTAGCTGGTTTTAGATAGATTTTTTACCTCCTCCCACACCAAATTCTTTTATCAGAGCTGCTGTCAAGAAACAGAATTGTTTGTTCATTGCCTCTTTCCCTATTCTACCCTCTGATGGAGGGTGTTACATGCCATTAAAGTAGCTAAACAGCAAAAGGAGCTAGCCAAAGAGTGGAGAAGGAGACCATTTGTAATACAAAAATTGAACACTTCAGCTGTCACTCACCTAGGATTGTCTCTTGATATTCAATTTGTCTTCAAGCTTCTCTTTACACATATGGGTACATTTACATATTTTGAATATTTCAGTTAAATTTATAACATATGGGCATGTGTTAATAATGAATTTTGTTAAATATAATTTTATTTATAAGACTAAGAACATCGGTCATTCAATATAGTAGATCACGAGAGCTTTATGATCTCAAAAAATTTTAGTTTAGAAACAAGTTGAGAAATACCCTCAGTAGACATAAATATCCTACATGTTTAGCAAAACAAGCAAAACCATGGCCTCTCTACTCCTTAGGACGCAGAGCATTTTTATATATTCATAATACTGCAAAGAGATATGCAGATTTCAAATACTATTAGCCCATCATCGTGTCTCCCAAAATGACTTCAGATGTGGGATATGGCACATATTTCTCATTTTCTTTTGTAACAGAATTTTCTTTTAGTAATCCCAATAATCGGGTTATGAGCAATGCAAACCAAACTTCTCCTAAGAAAATTGAATTCTCAGCAAGCTGTACTTAAAAGTAACTTACAGGGAAATTAGTTAGGAACTGATTGGTTGGTTTGCTTGTATTTTTTTAATCTTCTGGAGTAATGTTTACGTGAAAATATAATCAGAAAATTAGTACCTTCATCAAGAGGTAATTCAGAGAGCTTTACAAATAAATCTAAGATTCTCCTTGATTACAAAAGAAGGCTTTCTACCTCCAGAACCCTTAAACGCTCAGAGGCAATTATACCATTAAGGTCTCTCTTTCCATGCAAAGATTACCTCATTTCCTCATAATTAGTATTTCCTGTTTATGGAAACAGACTATATTCAGAAAACACACAAACACTCCTCCCTTTCGCTCTCTCTCTCACTCACTCTTTTTCACTGTCCTTTGCTCTCTCTGGAGCTGTATCACTTGGAACCTCTTTTCCTTCCCATGGGTAACACGGTTGCATTTTGATGGCATCTGTCATACAAACTGTTATTTGCTTTGGGAAGTAAGAGCAGAAGGAAAGGAAAAGAAAACTTGGAAAATCTAGTCAAAGGACTTTTTTTTTTTCTTAGATGAAGTGTTAAAGATAAGGGAAGGAGTTACAGATGGTGATAGGTAAGGAAGTTTTACATCACCCGTGGTAAGACTGTGCAAAGGAATTAAGGTGCTAAAACTTGGAAGAAATCGAAAACTGTTGAGAGTATAAAGAGGAAGAAGGATGATATGAGTGTTCTTTTCCTTTCCTCTTCGCCTTTCAGAGACACCTCCCCAACTTCATTTGTTGTTACTGTGTGAGGATGAGATCTGAGGTTTCGGGGATGCTGTCAGGATTACTCAAGGATAGAGTAAGAAAGTTTTAACTTTCTTATAGTCAAAAGTGAAATAATGCCTTAGTTCAGTGCTTTATAATTTTCACAGCAGCTACTTAACCATTCTTATTCAATCTACAGAAATCATTTTTAGTCTTGAAGGGGTGTATAGACATATGTATTTAGATAGATAAATGAATGGATGTTAGGTAAGTGGATGGATGGGTGGATAGATGGATGATTGGATACATAATAGATAGAATTATATGCACACATATATTTTAAAATATTTTTCCACCTACTGGATTGAGAGCCCTAGAGAACTGAATATTTCTTCTTCTTTGTGACTCACAAATTGCATAGCATGGTGGTTAAATGTTTGTTGAATAAGATTATTACTTTCCCTTTAATATCACAACTCAAAGATGTTAAGGATCTCTTAGCTAGAGGAAGAGTCAGAGGAAAAACCAAATATCATAACTTTCTGCTTCAGAGGTCTTTCTATCCACCATACCTTTGCCACACGTAGATTATTACAGTCCAAAAAATAAGAGAGAAAATGTCACAGTCAAAAATCAGATACAAGTTCAAATGAGGATTTCTGGAATGGTGGGAGTTGAAATTGAATGACACACAGGCACTTTCGTCTTCATGTTCTCAGGTAGAAAGTGTTTAGAAATTATAACCACGGAGCGGGGGAAATCCTTCACTTCACATTTAATTGCAATTTTAGTTCTGCAGATGAGGACAAAGCAAATAAACTTCTACTTCAGCTTCCATTCTGGATGTTTAAAACCACCAGAATTCCTCAGAACACTTGCAGTTTTGTTGAAAAGAGATCACTCTGAAGCCAGAAGAGCTCTCGAGACTTCCATGGAAGCTGCTGTCCTTAGTTGGCAAATATCTGGAAAAAGAAAAGGGGAACAGTCTACCCGCCTTAAAATGGAAGCTGTTTCATCCTAAATACCATTTATACACAATAAAATAAAAATCTCTCCCTAAGTAAAAACCCAGACATAAGAAGGATGCAGTCCCACGGTGATGATAACTAGAATCGCTCATGTGCTCAGTGGTGCTGCCTGTGTAATCTCTGGAGGATTCCAGCTACACGTGTTATTTCACGTCTGTCAGCTAAATCTGAACTCCGAAATAAAACAAATGCAAAATGTGACACTGAGGAAGATTATGTGGATTTGCGATTTCCCCTGGAGGACTTGGTCCAGCCGGCAATAAATGGATTGAGATTTCATGCAGAACATGGAGACAGACTGTTGCTACGTAACTTTTCTTCGTGACTCTTGTGCATTCTTGCAGGGGTTTGTTTCGTTTCGTTTCGTTTCGTTTTGGTGTTTTTCATTTTGTGTCTATGCAAACATAGCAATGAAAATGGAAATTGTAGGGTGATCGGATTTTTTTAAGGATGTGGAATATTTGGTATCCAGAAAAAGAAGCACAGGCTAACTTTCCAACAAAAAGGGGAATGGTTAGTGAATTCTGACATGCTTCTCTAGAGCGGTAATATGGTAATATGGAGTTACTTAAAATGTCTACTGAGAGTCGAATCT
>NW_011888797.1:249202-257112 GCF_000151845.1 Pteropus vampyrus | reverse complement strand
AGACATGTGTACACATATATAATGCACTTGATACAGTTTCTAGCAGAGCTGGAACATAGTAAGTGTTCAATAAATGATAGTTATCATCACTGTCTTCTGTGATTCGGGATCATTTCTGATAAGTAAGGAGAGCTACCCAGATGTTCTTGATATGAATCATCACTGTGTGTTAATTTGTTCATCTGTCTGTCTGTCTATCTAGGCAGTTCTGTGGATAAGGCAGCAATGGAGCTCCAGTGTAGAGGAATGACTTAGCTTACCTCCTGTCAGGGATTAAGTGGTGTGCATGGAAGAAGCATACCTTCTTTTAGATTAGGTCTAATATTAAACTAATAGCTAGAAACCAGATCCATTCCTGCCAGTACACACCACTTCAGAGAGGGCTTCTCCAAGGTTAGCCCCATCTCTTTGTGCAAAGCACCAGTGAATTTGTTTGACATGATTAATGATAAAAATGGCCAAGTCCCTGATTTTCTGCATCAGGATTTCCGTGCATCCTTTGAGTGTGCTAGCTGGAATAGGCACACCGTGAAGGTTGCATCTGCTCTGTGCCAAGCCCTGCGCTGGGTATTCTCACAGTTTCTATCTTCATCTTCCCAACAACATTTGAGATTAGCATTAACTTCTTTGCTTTATAGGTGAGAAAACCAAGACCAGAGGAATCAGGTAACTTGTCCACAACTGAGTTGTGGGAGAGTAAACCAAAAACAGCAATAGAGGTTCCACCAACTCAATTTAACCACAGTTATTTGTTTAGTGCCAGTTTTCTTTTTTTTATCAAAATAATATCGAATGTCCGTATTACTATAAAAACATTTCAGGGCAGGACTCAGGAGCCCAAGATAGTACCAATAACATCAGATCCCATTACCTTCTGGGAGAAAGGCAGTGGGGATTTTATGGAAGGAATTCATATTCAAGATAAGCCTTTGGCAAAGTAATTAAGAGTAAGAATAAAAAGAAATAAGAAAATGTAGTGTTTTTAGACTTACAAAATACACTTGCAAAGGTTAATGTTGTATTTTTCTGAAATGGGGGAATTCTTTGATCTTGATACTTAAAAAAAATATAAAGCTGTTTGGGTCGTATAAACAATATTGCCTACAAGTAAGCAGCATCGGGACCACACTTATTTAGCATATTTGTAAATCATCTGAAAGGATTTTATGGTGAAATTCTAGGTTTGCAAAACCTGCCAAGCTTCTTCAGGTAGTGAAATGCCAAGCTGACTAATACAAATGCAGAAAGGTAACACAGGCCTATACGAGTGGGCAGAAGGGAAGCAGACGGGCTTCTGCATGGACAACTGTAAGATAAGGAATTTAGGGAGAAATAATTTAAACCATCCTTCCAAGATTAAAGGACTTTGAATTATCAGCTGTAACAAAATTAGATTTTTCAAGTCAGTGTTTTTTTCCCCCTAGTTATTCCTACTACAGATAAAAGTGCTTAGAAAGGGCATTTAAAAGGGGGATTAAATGCAGAAAATAGTATCTTGCTCAAATGTAAAGCGATGGTTCACTTATACCTGGAATATTATGAGCAATTTGTTCAATAAACCTTAAGCAGTTGTGCTCGGGTAAGAGAAGGTACAGAGAAATTCAATTAAAATGATCTATGGGGAGGAAGGCCTGCTCTATGAAAACAAACTGCAAAGATTAAGTTTCATCAGCCTGGGAGGATGAAAGTTTGTGAAATCATTGGGATATGGTGCATGTGGACATTCTAGTTTAAATACTAGTTTGAAATCTAAATAAATTTGGGCAGAGAAGCCAATAAGCTGACAAGTAGGCAAATAAAATTTCAAGCTAGCACAAATGAAATGCCTACCCCCCGCCCCCCACTTAAAAGCTAGAAAGAGAATTAAAAAAAAAAAAAATCATTTACACAGTGAGTAGTGTACTTTGGGAACTAGTTACCTAACAAGAGTTGTTATATCCTGGAACTACACATGGGCAGGGGAAGGGGTAAACACATTTCTAAGGAATCATTCTTGTTGTTTTTAAAAGTCAGTAATATTTGGAGATATGCCCAAACTTTGAATTTTACATTGGAGTAGAAAAAGTTTTTAAATCAGCAAACCTGACTGAAATCTCCAGGCCACCGCATACTAGCTCTTAGGCACCTTAACCACTCTGAACCTCTGTCTCCTCATCTGTAAAGCTAAAAGAAACCCTTCCAGATAGAGAAGATTGACAGGGGTAGTATTTGTAAAACTCCAAGAAGGAATAGGGACTGGGGCTATTTTCAAATCTTGGTTCCCTTTGCCATCTCTTCTACAATGTGCCCCTTTGCAGCACTGTCAGATTCAAAATCCTATCCTGGGGAGACTCTGAGTCTCCCCCAAGTAGACAGGGCTTGACCGTAGCTCTTCTTCGCTACTATTATCTATATTAACATTCATTCTTTCATATTCATTGAGCCCCTATTATTTCAGGCATTGCTTTAGGCTTTGGGGAAATAAGTGATAAAGATAGACCAGGTCTCTGCTCTCAGAAAGCTTACCTGGGGGAGAGGGGCAGGCAAACACTAAATCTTTGTGAAGAGATACCACCTGAGCAGTGTCCAGAGGGATGAGAAGGCATCTTTTGAAATTCTCAGGGGAAGCATTCCAGGCAGATGGACAAACAGAGTTAGAGACCCTAGTGGGAGTGAGAATGGAATGTTCAAGGAACAGAGAAGGCCGGTGTGACCAGGTGTCCCAAATGAAGAAGAGAGAGGCAAGGACGCGAGCCAGACAGAGAGCAACCAGCCCTGTTGGAGCTCGAGGTCAGGTCAGGGCTCAGATTTTATTCTAAGACCAAAAGCAAGCTTTTGGAGCGGTCGTGTGGTTAGGGAGAAGACTCCACTTGTACTTTTGAAAGGTCTTGCAGCTGTCGAGTGGAGAATGGGACTCCAGGGTAGCATGAGTAGAAGGAGCGCTGTCTCTGCTTTCTCTTCCTACCCCCTCTACTTTGCCCCTCAAGACTTTCTCCACGTTACTCCCCTCTTTCTGGACTCAGGGTCACCCTGATTTCATGCCCAGATCTCTCACGGTGCAGAAGTAACTTCGCACAAAGCTCTTTTCATTCCTTCATCTTTTTAGGACGTACGAAGGTTATTTTTCTCAAATGAAATATTTAACCCAAATATATGTCATTTCAGGTTTTAAAAATCAATTTGATTGGCCACAGGAAACGTATTTTGGCATCTCTGGGAGACAGGCTGCACGAGGATCCGCCACAGAAGCCCCCTCGGTCCATCACCCTCAGGGTAAGTGCTCAGCACATTCGTGTTGCTCTCCATGCTTAGCCCCCCAATTTATTTTGGGCAATAACATGAAACGACTAAAGCAATGGATCAGGAAGCACAGGCTGTTTTCCACATAACTCACCTTATCCATATAAAACACAGTCTCACTTTCGATTGTGTTTTTTAATAAAATTTTTTCCCTCCCTTAGTTAAATACATAGTTTTGAGATTTAGAAACACATCTGACAAACCACCACCTTTAAAGAACCACTCTCGCTACTGCCATCCCACACTCCCGTCTACACCAGGAGAGAAGAAATGAGTTTTCTGTCAAACTCCTCAAACCCACAGAAAGAAAATCGATCCAGGACTATAGTTAAGTAAAGATCCATTTAAAATTAACCTTAAGGTCTTCTGTTCTTTAAGAAGTAAAAATTGCCCAGCTTTACCCACTTCAGAAATTAAGAATAGAGAATCTAGAATTTTATTCAATAAACTATTTGAACTATATTTTAGGATTATGGGGTAGCAAAACAAGAGAGAGAAACCTTAGGTAGAAGAGAGAGAGATAAATGGAAGGGGAAGGAAAGCAAGAACAGAGAGAAAGAGAACAAAAGAAATGATTTCCAGGCAAAATGGAGTGAGAAGTAGCCAAAATAGTCACTGGGTTTTGTGAGGCCTCAAGGAACTTTTCTAAAATTTATCAAAACACCAGAATCTCCATGACCGGTCGGAGAGTTCCAACTCTGTTCTCTTTAGTTAGCCCTGTACTTGCTCACTTCTGATTCTCATTCTGCAAGTATAAGAAAAGGAAGTGGTAGTAAATGATGAACACAACGCGTGGCATTTAGACATAACTGCCAGCAATGAAATGCGGTAGAATGCCTCTTATCAGTGAACGTCGGAAAACAGCATGACCACTGTCAAGAGAGCAGAGGGTCGAGCAGAAGAGGAGCTGTTAAGATTTGAGTCCGATTCATTTTTAAAGAAGAAAATGTGCAAAGATTTCAGGAAATGTAGGAGAAGTAGCTCCAGAATGGAGCCCTGAGGAAAATTGATTTTTAGGGCAATTGGCAGACACTGGGACATTTGGAAGCTAGTTGAGGGCTTTAGGTGTAGTGAAAGGAGAAATAGGAGCTTTTTTTCTCCCACAATAAGAGGACTTTCAAATAAATTGGGGGGCGGGAAAGAGGGTAGAAAGAGATTACTGTTTTGCCTTCATTTTGCTACACTAAAGGGAAAAAAGATATAGGCACCATCAGTATAATCATCCTAAAATGACTGTTTAGAGGAGTCATTTCCTGCTACTTACCCTATTCTCTTTCTTTCCCCTTCTGAACCCATCCCTCTGGTTCCCTGGAAGAGATTTAGGGTAACAGCAAACAGAGATTCCCAAGAAAAACATGCCAAACCTTAACTTGTCAAAGGAACCTTAACTTTGTCCAGAAATCGGAGGGAGGCTCAGGGACCAGCGCGACTCAATCCTCTTCTTACTTGCAAACACTAGAGCCCAGCTGTCTGCTGCACCTCATCTTTCTTCTGACCAATTTCCTTCAGCTTGAGTCATCTTTACCACTGAAACGCATCCACTGTCATATGCATTACTCTGCCATCTGTACGTGTGACATGCCATGTCTCCATGCTGCGTCCTCTTCCCCACCTGATTGCCACACCACTCTCTGGTGGAGGATCAAGACCCATTGGCTCTCACTGTAGCTCTCTCATCATGGCATCTGCCGTGGTGAAGACAGTTCGTCCATGTGAACACACGGCTCCTTGTAAACCGACGTGACAGCGTCAGGGGTGCCCGACATCTGTGTGCTACTCTCCTCTGAGATCACCCAGAGTGCTGGGTTAAGAAAACAGCCTGATTCTTTATACTTTAAACCTTTGACCTGAAATATTTAGGGGGAAAGGTATTGACTAGATCGTGCCATTAACAAAATGGTGGAATGTCATCCATTCCTTGGCAGTTGATTCAAAAATGACTCCCCACCCCCGCAGTTTGTCTTGTCAGTATTTCACAATTTTGCAACCAGAGGTTAGCCACAAAAGCATGGTATTTACTTCATGATGTATTTCCATTCAGGAACCCAGTGGTAATCACACTCCTCCTCAGTTGTCTCCATCACTTAGCCAAAGCACTTACACCACTGGTGGCTCCCTAGACGTTCCTCACATTATCATGCAGGGCGATGCAAGGAGGAGAAGAAATGAAAACTACTTTGATGATATTCCCCGATCAAAACTGGAGAGGCAGATGGCCCAGGTAAGGTGTTAAAAGCCTCTGTGACGTTGTCGCCTTTCCTCCGTAGCAAGTAATGCATTCTAATTTTGAATAACAGCTCACGATGGATGCCTGTTGTCCACACTAACTGGAACTTTACCATTTTTTTATGCCACGGCTTTCATTTCCCGCTCACTTGAACTAGGCTGAGACAGACCTTTCTGGGAATGGAAGGTATACACAGAGCCTTATTACACATTCTTGTTAAAAAAATTATGTCTGATCTCATTGCATCCAGCAAGTCTTTGCTCTAAAGGGAATAATACTGTGCAAGAATCAAATCATAACGAAAATGAATAATAAAAGCCTACGTTATAAAATGTAAATTGGCTGGATGACAGGGCAGAAGTCGGGGGAGGAAGTAACTCCAGGTAATATTGTTAATTTCCTTTCAAGTTTTTACATTTACACAGAATTATACTGTTGGGACTAGTTGCATCATCTCATGTTGTCACCTCAAGCGGCTGAAAATGATGATGCTGCCTGACACAAATAACTGAAAAGAGAGATCTGTCACGTTCAGATCTTTCTATGTTTTGGGTATGAAAGTCCATATCTGTCTGGCCTGTCCTCAGATCGCTGCTCAGAAACTGAAGTCAGCCACGACCGCACAGTGGCACTGGCCTAACGCACATTCAGAGAGAGGCAGCTAGCTCTGCCGTTTCGCCCCATGATTCAAAGATAGGGATTTGTTGACAAATATTGGCAGATTCAACTCTCTTCATCCTCATTCTAGGTTCAGACTGGTGCATTAAGAGGCTTCTCTCTGCCTCCCACACCTAAGATGAGAATCTCGAGGTGAAAATTTGACTGTAATTGCTTCGCCCTGGTTGTTAAATATTTTTCTCAACTGTTTGGTGAGATTCTGTTTTTAAAAGCCTTTCGTAAACATTCTATGCAGCCACTCACAAAAGAAAAATGTGAAGAGAATGTTCTGGAAACCATGGCTATTCTGCCTGCAAATGCCCTGGAGAGAAAGGGCCTGGGATATTGTGTTTCTTTTTAGCTTTCTCAATTTTGAATTGTTCTCAGAGTTCTTTGCGCAAGGAATGGCAATGTTGGGATTATGGAGAATATTTTATTGAAGGGAGATGGAAAATGTAGGAGAGACAGAAAAGAATAATTTTTCCTTTCTCTCTTGTTAACTATTGTCTTCTAATCCTTATTAATGTTTTCACTGTTGTTTTTTAAATAAAGAGCCTGAAAGCTTTTTTCCCCAAGTTGTTCATATATTTCCTGCTATTTGTCAGTATCTGTGGATCACAAATGTGGTTAAATCTCTCTAGTGGCAGAATTGTAGAGACAAAGTTTGTTTTAACCTTGAACCATGTAGTCTTTGTGTGTTAATATAAACCTAGTCTTTCTGAACCCTTCTCTTCTCTGGGTAAGGAGCAATCATGCATTAATGAGCGTTAGCTTTTATTGACTCTGCCAGCTTCAGGAAGAGAATCACCTATCTCATCTGCTCATCTAATTTATGAAACATCTCCGCATAGTACAATTTTTTTCAAAGAGGAAATTAATTACTCTTCCATCTGTGTGTGAACATTCAGGTAATCTAACAAGACTGCTCTCTCTTCCTTATTTATTTATTTATTTTTTTTATGAGATTCACAAGCTAGGGGCAGTGTATCTTTTGAGTAGCCTAGATCTTTTTCTTGTCACTCCAATCAGAATGTGTTGCTTTCAGGAATTATGTTGTTCTTGAGAAAACTGAATGAACTTGTATCTGGCCAGGCAAGAAAGGCCCAAAAGCAGAAAGAGGAGAGAGATAAGCAGGCGGATGGAATGTGGTGACCTACAGAGGATCCGTATGAATGTGCTTATTCACCTCACGTGTACTGTTACTGATGATAGAAAGACTGGTATAGACACAGTTCTGCATCAGCAACTAGATTGCTAGAAATTTTCTAAAATACTGCTGTTCAGTACAGCACTTTTGCTGCAGAGAAAAGAAGAGATGGGACCACAGGAATCTGATCAATAAGAAAAAGGGACTCCAGAATCGTAACTCTTTAGGTTGTGCTAATTGTAGCCTTTTATTCGTTTGTTTTAAGAATGTTTTCTAGTCTGGAAATGCCCGAAATCATGGAAAAATGAACATGTATAAACCTCTTAAAAATAGTGCCATTTCGAAGCTTTTTTTTACCTTTCGAGATATTAAATACTTGGTACTTTTGATGTTGAACAGTTTTATGTATGTGACTTTTTCACTACTCATCCACTCAATCGATGTTTTTTTTTTCTTATTCTTCCCTTGTTTTGGTTGTTTGCTATACTAATTTTTAAAAATCTACTTGCTTTTTTAAAAAGCCGTCGTACTTTCTGTAGACCACATTCTTCCCCAAAGTTATGTGCGTAGCCTATAAAGTTGAGTCTTCCTGAAGATTTG
>NW_011888797.1:230046-248307 GCF_000151845.1 Pteropus vampyrus | reverse complement strand
GATTCAAAGATAGGGATTTGTTGACAAATATTGGCAGATTCAACTCTCTTCATCCTCATTCTAGGTTCAGACTGGTGCATTAAGAGGCTTCTCTCTGCCTCCCACACCTAAGATGAGAATCTCGAGGTGAAAATTTGACTGTAATTGCTTCGCCCTGGTTGTTAAATATTTTTCTCAACTGTTTGGTGAGATTCTGTTTTTAAAAGCCTTTCGTAAACATTCTATGCAGCCACTCACAAAAGAAAAATGTGAAGAGAATGTTCTGGAAACCATGGCTATTCTGCCTGCAAATGCCCTGGAGAGAAAGGGCCTGGGATATTGTGTTTCTTTTTAGCTTTCTCAATTTTGAATTGTTCTCAGAGTTCTTTGTGCAAGGAATGGCAATGTTGGGATTATGGAGAATATTTTATTGAAGGGAGATGGAAAATGTAGGAGAGACAGAAAAGAATAATTTTTCCTTTCTCTCTTGTTAACTATTGTCTTCTAATCCTTATTAATGTTTTCACTGTTGTTTTTTAAATAAAGAGCCTGAAAGCTTTTTTCCCCAAGTTGTTCATATATTTCCTGCTATTTGTCAGTATCTGTGGATCACAAATGTGGTTAAATCTCTCTAGTGGCAGAATTGTAGAGACAAAGTTTGTTTTAACCTTGAACCATGTAGTCTTTGTGTGTTAATATAAACCTAGTCTTTCTGAACCCTTCTCTTCTCTGGGTAAGGAGCAATCATGCATTAATGAGCGTTAGCTTTTATTGACTCTGCCAGCTTCAGGAAGAGAATCACCTATCTCATCTGCTCATCTAATTTATGAAACATCTCCGCATAGTACAATTTTTTTCAAAGAGGAAATTAATTACTCTTCCATCTGTGTGTGAACATTCAGGTAATCTAACAAGACTGCTCTCTCTTCCTTATTTATTTATTTATTTTTTTTATGAGATTCACAAGCTAGGGGCAGTGTATCTTTTGAGTAGCCTAGATCTTTTTCTTGTCACTCCAATCAGAATGTGTTGCTTTCAGGAATTATGTTGTTCTTGAGAAAACTGAATGAACTTGTATCTGGCCAGGCAAGAAAGGCCCAAAAGCAGAAAGAGGAGAGAGATAAGCAGGCGGATGGAATGTGGTGACCTACAGAGGATCCGTATGAATGTGCTTATTCACCTCACGTGTACTGTTACTGATGATAGAAAGACTGGTATAGACACAGTTCTGCATCAGCAACTAGATTGCTAGAAATTTTCTAAAATACTGCTGTTCAGTACAGCACTTTTGCTGCAGAGAAAAGAAGAGATGGGACCACAGGAATCTGATCAATAAGAAAAAGGGACTCCAGAATCGTAACTCTTTAGGTTGTGTTAATTGTAGCCTTTTATTCGTTTGTTTTAAGAATGTTTTCTAGTCTGGAAATGCCCGAAATCATGGAAAAATGAACATGTATAAACCTCTTAAAAATAGTGCCATTTCGAAGCTTTTTTTTACCTTTCGAGATATTAAATACTTGGTACTTTTGATGTTGAACAGTTTTATGTATGTGACTTTTTCACTACTCATCCACTCAATCAATGTTTTTTTTTTCTTATTCTTCCCTTGTTTTGGTTGTTTGCTATACTAATTTTTAAAAATCTACTTGCTTTTTTAAAAAGCCGTCGTACTTTCTGTAGACCACATTCTTCCCCAAAGTTATGTGCTTAGCCTATAAAGTTGAGTCTTCCTGAAGATTTGAGTTAGCAATTAGGATTCCGGTAAGCGGACAGCTAGTTACACCTCCTCCCCACCTGGAGCTCAGTCCCCAGGGTTCTTTCCCAAGGGGTTTCTCTCAAAAGGCCTACTGTAGTGTGCTTAATGCATGCCTAACCAGTCTGTACCTTGCTGTCTCAGACATCCATCTTCAGGCTTTCCTTCTTCCTTGCTAAAAGAAAGGAAAATGCAGTTATTAGAGAATCACCAGACAGATTCATGTTCTCAGAACCCCGCTTACTTCTTTAAATTTATCTGAGCTCCCACTAGAGTGCTTTGGAATTCCAGCCATAGGCCAGAAACCTTAAGTTCTTTGTGACTGCAATAATTCAGAGGAGTTTTGCCTTCTTAAGGTCTGCTCAATAGATGTTTGGAAATGCTTTGCTTAATTTGGAAAAGTAATGCTTAAAGTTAAATGAAGATACATTTAATGTCCATTCTACCTATTAAGTTTATTTGTCGGCAAATATTTTTTTAAAGGTAACACTAGAGTGGTATATAATTACTTGTTTTCAATTTGAACCAATATTAAAAATAGCTATCTTAGAATACGAGGAATTTGCAAAAATTCTGGCTATTGTTTGCTTTTATTCTGATATAACCAATATTCTTGCGTCAAATTGTCTTAAATGAATATGTGAGAAACAAACGAGTTTTTTACTAGTAGTTTTTAAACCACTGAATGTAATGATGTAAACACATTTAAACCATAGGGTTCCCTATTATGCTAAAAATATAGCTTTTCTAGCCTGAAATTCTAAATTGTACACATTAGCTCAGAAGCTCTGAAATGCTTCCCCATTTCCATACCCCTAATAAATAAATGTTGCACTCACATTTTTATAATAATACCTTAATTCACATAGAGTTTTAAAATTTTTAAAGTACTTCCGCATCTGTTATCTCATTTTAGCACAAACAAGGTATCCGACACAGCTATTGATGTGCGTGTAGCACATGGCACATCCGCTTTTAAGTCCAAGCTCTGCGAAGATGAGATAGTAAGTGAAAATATATCAAAGGAAGGGAGAATATTTCCGGTATTTAGAGCCTAATCTTAATCTTTAGAAATTTTCTTGAATGATATTTAGGAGGAGTCAAAGTACTCTTAAAATGAATACTAAAGGAGAGTAATGGAATTAATAAAGTTTAGGGATCACATTCTTCAAAGTTATGAATAAAGGGAAAAGAGTTCCCCAGTGCAAAAGTTAAAATCATTTATAGAAGGCCTTCGTTTATAGAAGATACTTATGGAAAAATGAAATAGTACTTCTCCTTGCAGAAAATAAAAAAGACTCCTAAACAGGAAGAGAAATGTAGATTTTTGCACAAACTTCAGCTTTATATTAATGAGGATTATTCATAATGTGGAAGTCCTTGTGCTTTGAATATTCTCATCTAAATAAAATTATTAATATTGCCTGAAGAACACAAACCGGAAAGCAGGCATGATCCACATTTTAAAAGCAAGGAAACTGAAATATTACAGGGCTCGGTCCGGGTGGTGCAGCCAAAAGAAACCAAATTAGAATTTGCCTGAAGCAATGCGTTAGGCTCTCTAAAGGCTTTGTCTAAATTCTTTCTAAATCATAGAAAGTAGATTCAGTTCAGTCTAATCGTTTCTGATCCAAACAGCATTACTTAATAAGTATGACTAGATCAATTCCTTCTTTATCTGAAAGCATTTTACACATTATATTAGTTCTACAAATATTCATTCTTTTGCTATTGTTAAAAGAAGAGAAATGGAAACCAAGCCATATAGAAGCCTTGCCATGGCCAGATTCATCCCTGGGATTCCAGGTGCCATATTTTAACCCTCACAACAGCTCATTCTGTACCCCAGGAAGCCCAAGTAGGTGAGTGAGTTGCCTAACAACTGGTACATGACAGAGCCAGCACTCCAGCTCTGCTGTCCCTGATCGTACCCTGGTTCTTCCATGGTTCCCGATGCCTGTGGGCTGCCTCTGTTCTAAAATGATATAAAATATTTTAGTCACAGTTCAACAAATACTAAATTGTCATATGCTATAACAGATTACACTTAATGTAGGCACAGCGAGCGGAACAGGAATAAAATACCTAGTAGTTTAGTGGGCACTTATTGAATCAGGACATGGTTATCACCACAAAACCCTTTAAATGCAGAACTACGGTGGACATTTGTTGACCCTTTTAATGGGAACCCACCTTGAACATCTTGGTAGAACTCTGTCCTCCTATGTTTGTGAAAAGCTTTGCAGGTAGATGTGGAGTTTACTGCTTTTACAGAGACGTGCTTGCTGGTGGGCTTTCTCCACATTGCATGCTGTTTCCTTAATGGCTTCTTCAGTTGGAGTTCTGATTTGGTTTCTTTCTTGCTGTGACCTCCACCAAATCATGCAGCTTCTCTGAACTTCGGTTTTCTTGTCTTTAAAATGTGGGTAATGCCTACCTCTCAGGTTCGGATCAGATGAGATAATTTATGTGAATGCATATTCCAGACTGTGAATACATACATATATATATATATTTGATTATCAATTCAGATATATCACCCATCAGTCCCAAAATCAAAGGTCCCTGATTGTTATAGGGCCAAAGCTATCAGATGGTTGTAGTATTCATAAAAACTATCTTTTTGTTCTAATGTTATCCATGCTTAAAATGTTGAGAATGGAATTGAAATTTTCCTCTTTATTATTATAATTGCATAAATATGAAGGCTGCCAAGGAATATCTAACATGATGGAGAAGGGATCTATGCAGAACGATCATCAAAGGCAAGGAAAGCAAAGGATAGCTGGAACAGTTCTCTGCAAATACAGGTTATAAAAGTACGCAGCAAAGGATATCTTCCAGTATTAACATGTTATTCCTGCAACATGATGAGATAAAACATTAACTGAAAAAGAAAGGATTATTTTGTCCTTCGATGAAATTCCTTAGCTAGAGAAACATGGATACTCAAAAAAAACCATGAGGCAAATACGTAGCCATCTCTAGGAAAGAAGGAGGATAGTAATTTATTCTTTTATACTTTCCCTGGGATTGTTCCTAGAAATACTCCCTGCTTCTCTGGTATTATGGAAATTTACAGATGCAACCTTCAGAAAATAGCACAGCCATGTAAAGAGGAACAAACATCATTTTCCTAAAGGATTTTTCCCCAAAACTATACAAATTTTCTTATTGTTGTATTATATCAGATTTTTTAATGCCCATAAGTTAATGGCAAGTTTTTAATTTAGATTTTCATCACTTAGCTACTACTCAGAAAGGCTCAGCATGTCCATAACTTCATTTTCTTCCATGAAGGTTTAAAAAAAAGCAACTCCTAATACTTAAGCACAGATGGATAATATATAACCCAAAAAAGCAGGTTAAGAATAAACTCAGTAAGCTCTTCTATCAGGTACTTCTGATTTGACACCTGTTGAGTTGACAAGCTGACATACCAGCTTCAGAGATAATTTGAGATATTGATAATATCTGTGCCTTCTTTCAAGCCAGAAACTCTAGACCACCAGCCATCTATTCCCAAAGGCATCATTCCAAGCAAAAGTGGGGGAAAAAATGTTGCTTTCATACCAGGCACTTAAAACTGATAGCTTGTACACCTTGTTTATTAATGGGAAAAGTTAATTGCCTTTTCTCCTTTTGACAGCTTTGGTAGGAAATTCCAATTTGATTAGTGTCTTTCAGGCCACATTGATATGTTATTGTCTGTCCTGTATACTGGGGTTTAAAAAGAATGGGAAAAGGTGGGTACGTCTTAGGTTTTGATACTCATTTTACAAGTCTTGGTTCTTTTATTCTCTCTCGAGCCCATCTGTGAGTCAAGTTAGACAGCCAGGCGTTTGTTCTGACAGATGCCAAACAGACCTACATACCTCCAGTCATTTTGCTAGAAACGCTCTGATGTCCCCATGTTACCTCCATGTGCTGAGACTTAACCAAGGTGAACGTTTCCAATTAAAACGAAACCATAATTTTTTTAAAAAATCAAAAGAAAAGATCTTATTTTCAACTGAATAAATAAGAAATCTGGTGATATATAAAAACCGTATTTCAGTGGCATTGACCTTGTGATGTTTCGTGGTGCCTTAGGCTGGCTGACATTGAGCAGCTTGCTCACAAAAAGGCACACCAGGCTATTTTTTCCCCTTGTTAAATTTTTGGAATGTTTCTCATTATATTCAGTCCAGTTCTCGGGTCCACAGATCAGAGTTTTGGCTAGTATAATCTGACCTTGCTAAATTTTCAAGGGTAAAAGAATTCTGTTATTCTCTTCCTTTTCTTTTTCCAGTGTGAAAGAAAGAAAAAGAGAGAAAGAAAAAAGAAAGAGAGAAAGAGAGAGAGGAGAGAGAGAGAGAGAGAGAGAGAGAGAAAGAGAAAGAGAAAGAAAGAAAGGTTTTTTTTTTTTAATGTCTAGAGGAAATAGGGCTAATTATGCAGTGCTGTCTGTGTTAATTCCATTCGTATGTTGTTAAAGTAATATATCAGTAGGGACTCTTCTGGCTGTTTGCAAGTAACAAAATCCAGCTTGAGACGTCTTCAGCAGAAAAGGGCGTGTACCGGAACCATTTCACTGCGAAGTCCGGGTCGGCTTGATCCCAGTGCTCGTCAGATGTCTTGCCCTCTGGCTCTTCATGTCTCAGCTCTGCTCTCCTCTGGGTTGGCTTTTTTCCCAAACAGGCCTTCTCTGCATGAGGGGAGTTTCAAGTCCGATTCCTGTTAAACTTGAACTGACAAGAAAGAGGGCTTATCTTTCCAAGAGCTCCCCCCAAAAGTCCTAGGATTGAGTCCCACTGGTTCAGATCAACCTGGTTAGCATCATTTACCTGTCCTGAGCGAATCACAAAGGAGCATGTATGTGTGTGTGTGTGCATGTGTATGTGTGTGCACGCGCATGTGTATGTGTGTTATGGTTAACCAGGCATAGGTCACATGCCTGGAGGTGGTTTTAGCTCCACCCGAACCCCATAGACTGAGAGGTGAGAAGGAGGCTCCTCAAAGCGTCAAAGGGCCATGGCCGGAAACGGGTATGGTTTCTAGGCAGGCAGAGCTAGCAATTGTGGGTACCTGAATAAGCCTACTTTGACGTTCAAATTCTGAGACTGTCCGATGGAAAATTGTTAGGTCACATGGGTATTGATTTCATTTTTTCATGCTTAATTTAATGAGCTTTTTTAAAATACCAGATTTGAAGTAATGAGATCAGGGTTAAAAATCTCATCTCTGATACCTATTACTTCTGTAACCTTGAACAAGTCTCTTAGCTACTCAGAGCCTTAGTTTTCTCTTCCTAAAGTGAGATTAACACCCACCTCACGTCATTGTTATGAGGCACAAAAAATAGTATTTGTCAAAGTATTTTACAAACTACAAAGGTACGTGTTTGGGTTGTTTTAGAAATTATTATTTTGAGATAACTTCTAGTTTTTTTCTGCTTTTTCAACTGCAACTAGGAATAAAGGTATTTTAAAGTAAAGCTCATAATATTTAGCCATGTTTTACAAAACTATTTCTATTTTCCAGCTTGTAAGCCCCAACTAATACCTCTTCACTGATACGGAAACAATTATTCGTAGAGATGCAAACACTGTAGAAGCAGTTCCTGTCTGTGTCATAACCTAATTAGCGTTGGAGCTCTGTGGAAAGGATTTATGGCTAATACCCGTACTTAAATACTTTTAAATACTTTATGAGTTAGCATACATCAAAATATATCATTACATTTTATGTTAAAATATTTCATTTCTCTTAAAGTGTATGTTGGCTATATGTAGGGGCAAGGCCTGACTCTTCCGTGGTCATTTTTTTACTTCCTTATTACCAAACACTCCGTAAATACACAAGGTTAGAGGCACCACAAAATCACATCTTTCTAGGACTCCAGATTGAGCACAAATTGAGATGCTCTCAAATTTGGAGGGGCGGGGAAATAAACTACCTAGAATGGTAGTGTATCACCTGACTAGCATGGATCTGGTAGTTCATCATCATCATTGGTAGAGCCAGCACTGATTAATGAGGAAACTGAGGCATGGAGAGTTTATGTTGCTTACCCCAGGCCACACAGACCATAAGACGCGGAGCCAGGATTCAAACCCAGGCAGTCTGCCTTCACAGCCTGCACTTTAACTACTGTGTTGATGAACACCCAAGGGTGTCTCTACAAACTGGGTACCAGCAGACATGAAACATTCTAGAAATTCTACAACCCTAAACAGCTCCAGGGCAATGTTTTGAGTCCTTTGACAAATTTTGTTAATAACATCTAATACCTGATAAAAATTCAAGACAAGTAGAGAATTGAACTTCTAAGGTAGCATGGGTAAGCACTGTATTTGAAGAAAATCCTTTACTCTTAGCATCCAATTTTTAATTCTTTACATTTCAGGGATAGCAAACAATTGCTTCATGTAAACAGTTATGAAATGATGTGGCCCCATTCCTGTGTAGGTCTTTATTTTAATGAGGTTTGAATGCAGCTTCATAAAAGGTTGTCATTCTTTATATGCATTTAACACCTAGGTGATTCTTCTGTTCTTCTATTAAAAAAAAACAAAACAGGATTTTAGGGTGAGAAGGGGCCAGAAAATGTATCTAGTCCTGTCTCATGATGCATCCTTAACAGACAACCACAAATTTCTGCTTAAAATTGTCACTGGAAAGGTGGCCCTCATTATGTGAGGCAGCCCCACCATTAGAAAAGTTCTAATTAATAGAACTTCTGTCTTATATTGAACTGAAATAAGCCTTCTTAAAATTCCTACGTAGTTAATTCTGTCTTCTGAAACAACAGAGAATAAAGCTGCTCCTTCTTGATGAAAATAGTTCTTTAAGACTGAAGACAATTTGATGTCTTTCCCTCACTATTAATCATATCCAGCTCCTTGCCAATATCATTCTGATGAGTTAGATGTGGGCTACACATCATCCTGATTCCTCAGCTCTGGGCACATTTGTTTTCTTGATGTTCATGCTTAGCTGCATTAATGTATCATTAATTCTCACCGAGCTTTTCTTCACAAAAGTTTCCCAGGCTTTGTCAGTGGCCATGAGCCACACCTCCCTTCTCAGCTCTCAGCAGTACTCTGTGTGTGTGTGTGTGTGTGTGTGTGTGTGTGTGTGTGTGTGTGTGTAACCTTAATGTGGGATTTTACACTTGCATTATTACTTTCCAGCTAAAATAGTTTTTTCAAGGTTATCCAGTAATCCTAGTCTACCAAAGCCTTTTTGAAAACTTAGTTAACACTCAGTGTGTCAGTGATCCTTCTCAACTATATAATGTGCTCATTTAAAAAGCTTACCTCAAAAAAGCACGCCTTTCAAGAAATCCTACAATTTATTGATTTCAATGTTGCACAAACAGAACTGAAGAAAAAACTGTAGCCTTCTATGAGAAACCTCTTAGGATGGTATCATGCAAGTTGATTGTTCAACTTGACCTTGTTTCTCCATATTTTCCGCAAGGATAAAATGAGGAAATAATGGGGTCTCAATAAACATAATTGAATGAATGGCTTTGTCCAATAACTATTTTCTTACCAGAGACAGGAAGCAGTGTTGAGTATATAGTTAATAAATGAGTTTAAATTTTAAAAAATGATATCCTCCATTTCAAGAAAGGAACATAAAGTATATTTTAAAGAGATGTTCCAGGCAAAGAATATTACTTTGCAAAATCGAGTTTCTCTGCAGCATTTCAAGTTATGATTTTTAAAAAAGCTGTTACTTTTTTGAATGAGTTATTAATATTTCTGCTTTTTATCGGTCCTGAAAAATGTCTTTAGTGGCATCCAAACTTTGAGGTAGAAGAGGTAAAATAGCACATATTGCAATAAACAGCATGATCCCAATTGACTTAAATTCCCTGCAACATCCGGAGAACACGGGGAGCTGAACAAATAGGGCCTGGATTTACAGTGTTCCATTTTTTCCCTCTGCTCTATTTTTTTCCTGTGAAGAGATTTCATAAATAATTGTGTAATATCATTTAGGGCAACAACTATCCTATTAGGCAATGCAGGTTATATATTATGTCTACAAATGAATAACAGGAATCACATAGCCTATAGTTCTCTTCTACTTTGGGAGCCTAGGGCTTATTTTATGTGCTATTGGTACTAGAATTAGAGTTAACAAGGAAGGAAAGAAGGGAAGAAGGAAGGGGTAGAGGGAGAGAAAATCATAAATCTGTGCAGGCTACAAGTAATATCGGAATATATACGATGCCAGTGTACTTATGACGGACCAAACGTGGTATTTACTTCCTCCCACTCTTGCCAGATTGATTAATGCTGACACCACCGATAGCAGGTCACACATGGAGAAACAACTGTTGGCCTGGCTTTTCACTTCCAGCATGTGATTACTGATCTGTCCAAGAATTTCCCTGCAGACACGTGGGGAAGGTCACGATCATGAAGAACAAGGACTGCTCTTCAGAAAGAGAGAAATAACAGGAAGGAGCATTTTTTGAGTCCTGCATTCCCTGCAAATAAAATAGTTCATCTGAAACCTTTCATTTAAAGGGTCCATGGTAAGAACCCCTGAACTTGAGATATTCACAGTGTAGTTGAAGAGCAGAATCACACACAGTTGGTAGAAGGCCATGTATGTATCACAAAGTGCACCTGAGAGCAGAGAAGGAGGATTGTCCCTGTTTCCACAACAGATCAAATGATAAGACGCTGGCCTGTGGCCTCTGGGGGAGCACAGGAGACACAAAAGGTGGTGATTTTCTGATTTCCAGGCAGGATTCAGTTAGTGCCCGTGAAAGAAGAGACCACAGGGCTGTCACTGCCAGAAGAAAAGATGCCTAGGAGATGTTTGGTGTGTGATTTCTTGACCGAATTAAATTTGTTTGACTCCCTCCTTTGACAGATCTCATCTCATTTTAATCTCTGTTCAGGAAGCTGCTGAGTTTGCTGGCTGCTGACCGAGGCCTCTTTCTTTGGGGCGCCCTTTTTTCTTTCGACTTTGAAGCTATTTGGTTCGCTCTTCAAGTTTGTTTTTTGTTTTATTGTAGAAGCGCTGTCATCCAAGAGAAGGAATTGACTTCATTATTCCTTTAGCTTTCACTCCAAACCTTTCCTATTTCTCGTTGGATTCTTGCTGGTCAATTTCTAAACACCCCGCAGTATGAAAGAATTATGACAAACATAAGGGAGAAACAGAGGAAAAGCCAATTTCTTTCAGGGCTAGAACAAGGCAGAAAATTTTATCTCTGATAGAATCTGACCAGAGGGCTATATTTATACAAGTTTCTTTATTAAACTAGCTACACAGCATCGGCTGACTCCCGGAAGGTTTTCAGTGCCTAATTGGAAGTATTGAGTAGATGGAGCTATTGTCAGCTTGCTCCATCCCAAGACCCACCATCAGCCTCTGGATCCCAATTTACCACTGGTCCTGACAATGGAAAAAGGATGGTGTTCACGGCAATTTCCATTCTATAAACACCAACTAAAAGCAAAGTGGATCCCTTTGTGACCTATGCCTTGTACCCAACAGATGAGTAGTCACTATTTTAAAGGAACGTCAGGGTGCCAGGGAGACAGGTTCTTAAGCTCTAAAGTGGGGGTTTTTTGTTTGTTTGTTTGTTTCAAATTTTCATTTTCTCCTTGAAAGAATAATCTTTTTACAGTGTTTTACAGTGTGGGCAGTGTTGACTTGATTTGGATATAAAATGCTAGGCGCTCAAAGAAGGCTTCTCAGAGAAGGTGACGTTGGAGTAGAACCTGAAGGAAGAGAGGGAGCCTGTCCTGCAGTATCTGGAGGAAGAACATTTCAGGCAGAGGGGGAAACAAATGCAGAAGCTTCGAAGCAAGAGTGTGCTTTGCTGTTCAGAACCAAGTGAGCAAGAGAGAGTAGTCGGGAGGGGTCTGGAGAGGGAAGGCAGGGATGGCGCCAAAGGATGGAGATCCTTGCAAGCCATTGTTAGGACTCTGAATTTTCTTCTGAGTTAAATAGAGCCGAGTGACATGGTCTGGCTTTAATTTTAAATGGATCGTTTTGGCTATTGTATTGAGAATAAGGACTAAGGGTGCAAAGATAAAAGCTATGAGACCAGTTTGGAAGCTAATAGAATAATCAGAGTAAGAAAGGACAGTTGCCTGGACCAGGTAGTAATAGGAGAGTGAGAAGATATTAGAAGTAGATTTGACAGGATTTGCGGCTGGGTTGAGTATGAAATGTGAGTGAAAGGACAACTCCAGCAGGAGAAAGGGGTTTGGCTTTTGCTGAGATAAGAAAGCTTATAGTAGAGGTGAGATAATCAGGAGCTTGGTTTCGGGCATCTAATCTAAAGTTAAGATGACTATTAATCATCAAAGTAGAGGTGTCAAGAAGGTGGGTGAATATCCAAGTCTGGAGTTCAGAGGAGAGGGCTGGGCCGGAGATACAAATTAGGAAGTTAGGCCTGGATGAGACCACGGAGTATAGCCAGAAGAGGGAAAAGGATTGAGGGCTGACACTCCAGGCAGGATTCAGAGGATGATCGGATCATAGGATTCTGAAAAATGGAAGGAGTGATCAACTGTGTCGGTTAGGTTGAGACCAATGAAAAACTGGGTTTGGCAGGGTGGAGGGTACTGAGAAGAGCAGTTTCAGCAGAGTGGGCTCAGATGAGCACAGGAAAAGGGAAAGTAGAGACTGTATAGAGACCTCTTGGAGAATATAGACACCTCTTGGGGAATTTTGCTTCTTAAAGAAGAACAGAAATTGAGCAGGAGCTTGAGGAAGACGTTGGGTCAAGGGAAGGAATCTCTTTGCTTTGAGTGGAAGATGTTACAGCACTTTTTGAGAATGCTTTAGTTAAATGGGGAAAGTGGATGACAAAGGAGAGATAATTTATTGTAAACTACTGGGTCCCTGCCAATTGAGCAGAAAAGAAGTCCACCTTTAGGAGGAAAAACCCTGAAGATGGGTAATATGCTTTATTTTGTTTTTTAGATTTCAGTGCAAATACGTTTTTTTTTTTCTGAACTGAATTCATGACAAGCTGAGATACAGATGGTAACAAGAATGAGATGTGTGCGTGTGTGTTTTAAGAAAACATTTCCAGACTCAGGAGACAGGTCTGAACTAAAGATAAAATTAGACACCTTCAAACGTGTATTGACTTTATCGTCAAAGAAATAAACATTAAATTATTAATTATATCTCAGTTATATAAGACTACTTTATCTTTACTCAACCCCCAGTTGTTTGGATTTCATGATAATTTAGGTTCAGATAAACTGCATTAGTCTTTGTGGTATATGTGGGAAGGGGATTGAGAGAAAATTAATAAGCAAATTGAATTGCCCAGGGGTGTTTAACATCCTTTTATAGAATTGCTTCCAAGCTCTCTATAAGCAGCTCTTTATCATATACGTATGCTAATTATAAAATTTCTTTTTCTCTTCAACAAAGTTGCCAGCCCTTTTTCAGCCTTTATCGGGAAAAAAATAAGAACTTTTCTACCAAGAAGTCCGCAGTGCTAAATTCTGTTGCATTTTGCCAGAAGTGTGTCAGCAGTGACATAGGTTAAAGAACAGACTGGACCACCTACAAATGATAATGAAGAACATTAATTAATGATCCTGTAGTGCTTTACCATTTACCAAGACGTTTTGAATATATTCTATGATTTCATTTATTCAGTGAATCCGTTTGACAGCCTTCTGTATTCTAGGTCCTAGAAATTGTGAAAAAGTTCCCCCTCTCATGAAGCTTACCATGAGCTGCACGACACCCTAATGAAATATGTAGGTCAAGTACTATTATTCGTCTTTACAGATGAAGATGTTCTACTAAGGCTTAATTAATACTTAGATTTAAACCGTTACTGTTCTAGGAACTGGGGCCTCAGATGAAATTTCATCACTTCCCCCAAACTTTTCAAACCTCAGTATTTTAATATATGTCGTATCCTGAAATGTTATCTTCATAAATATAATGAAACCCTACAGCGGAAACTTTCATATTTCAAAAATGTATTCCAGCGCTCAATCTGGTCACCATGTGTCTAGAAGAGCCATTTCATGTCACGAAGACACCAGTTACGGCTGGCCCACCTTACATTACTGCTCTGTGAGCCCGGTAAATTCTTTACTGCCAACAGAATTACCGCAATATCTGAAATGCATTAGCTTTTTTCAAAACAACCTTCATAATTAAAATATCAATTAACTGCCTTTGCTATAAACCCTTTTAAAAATATGACTTTTTACCATTTGCATTGAGTCACATAATTGTTGGAAATTAAAGCAGCATTACTTCTTTGAAGTTTAAAACATAGCTTATAAATGGAAAATAGTTATTGTGACTTCTTTAAAAGATAATGTAAGCCACATATGAACTCTCTTCAGAGTAGTTTTTTTTCCTCCCATCATTGAGAAAATTTTTATATGGATTTTTAAAACATAAAGTAAGTATGGCGTGATACCCTCTTTCTCCTCCCTGACTCTGGTAACTTTCTGTGACTATCGGAAGATACAGTTGTGAAGCGGGGCGCTAAGTGGGAATTTTCCTTGAGGTACTACGTACCGCAGAGTCTAACGAGGGAGCTACATCCTGTTTGAGGTTTATCAAGAGGTGGTGAACCCTCCCCGAGTCGATTTCCAGCCCATGTAGCAGAAGAGGGTGCTGAGGAAGGACCGGGAATTGTCTGAGCCACTGTAGAAAGAGCTGAGGCTTTTCTTCCTTCCCATGGGAGCATGTCCTCATGTACTGCAAGCCTCGTGAGAAGGGCTTTAAGAGGAATGGTCAGCCAGAGTGGAGGGGAGCCTGCCAGGAGGGGAAACTGGCATCTCTTTCCAAGTGGGACTTCTGGCAGGCAGATGTATGTGGCAGTAACCTGAGCTGAAGAAAGGAGAATTGGAGAGAGATCCTGGCAGAGAGGGAAAGTGATCACCGAATAGCCAGCCCCACGTGGCAAGGATATGTCCGTGAGATGCCAGTGGGTATGCAGAGGGAGGCTGGGCTCATGCCGTCTCCCCTGTGTCCTGTCCACGGGGCATGCGTGGGCACAAGGAGGGCCGCATGGAGGAGGTCAAGCTAGAGCCAGATGTCTCACATGGGGAACTGCGCAGTGGGAACTCCAGCCCTGGCAAGCCGAGCTCCCCGGAGAACTCACATGGGCATAGCACAACTCGGCCTGGAACGTTCCTACAGGAGGGCATCCAAGGCCAAGTCGGTATTGCCCTGATAACCGGTGACAACCGTCAGAGACAACTCAGCCACTGCCAGATAAGAAAAGGGCCCTTGTCCTTCTGCACCCTCTTCCACAAGTGAGCACATGATGGAGGTAGAGCTTGGGGTTAGGGGCATCCAAGACTGACACCCCACCTCAAGCTTTTTAAGCCCCAAGACTGGCCTGTAGTGAGGGAGAGCAATGTCTGAATCAGATATGATATTAGAGTTTTATGCAAAATGGATCCTTCATGACTCAAAGTGACCCAAAATATCAGTTGGCCTGTTGCCCATCACGGAGGAGAGACTGGACATGGCCCATGTGGGAGTGCTGATTGGAAAACAGTAAAACTTTCAGGTATTTGGACCCCACGGGAGTTGAGACTGTTCCATTAACTGGTTCCATACACATACACACACACACACACACACACACACACACACACACACACACACACACACACGTGTCAGGATCAGTAAAATAAGTTCCATAGATCTGGAGAGTCCCTCTGCCTTCTGATGACATCAGTACCGGGCTGGCACTCCTTCCTAACTATTGTAGCAGGCTGGTATGTTGTGACACTCCCTCGTGTGACCTGAACTAGCTACTTAACCTCTCTGAATGTCAGTGTCTTCGTCTGTCAGATGACAGGCAGTTCCTGGGTTAATTCTGGCACTAAAAGTCCATGAGCATGGTAGATGTGATTTATGTAAAAGAATTAGCTCAGAACTGTGGGTGAGAATACTGAAAAGATCAAGGGTATCCTACAAGTATGTTTGTGCCAGTTAAGATGATAATCCCACTAAAGCATGGAGCTGATATATTTAAATCAGATGGCAGCTAGCTCCTGGAGACAGGCTGGGGGGATAAAGAGACCAAGACTTAACTTGCAAGAGATTTGATTTTTGAAAAGTGGGAAGAAGAAGATGCCCCTGTGAAGAAAATAGCATGAAGTTTCGAGGGAACTGAGAAGAGCAGAGCTGGTTTAAGTGGCAGGTGGTTGGAGGTGCCTTTTGGTCAGAGTCTGGGGCTCTTTCTTGCTTAACAGAATGCCAGTGACCTGACAGTCTTTCCCCAGCAAGCCATCCAGATGACAGAAGGGTGGAAAGCAGGGATGTCGATGTGTGCGGAGGTGCCACTGTAAGTGGAGGCAGATGTTAAATTTCTAGTGGACGTCTCTAGGAGGGTGAAGGTGGAGGTAACATTTAGCCAGGGAGAAGCTTTCTTTTCCTTAATTTGTTTGCTGATGAGATTGTTCTTTGCTGGGTTTCTAAACCATGTTGTGGTTATGCCCGTATCTTCTTCTTGCACTGACCTTCGTACCTTTGTTTGTGAGTTCTGGGGATGTTCACAGTGCTTGCTGGATGAGTTTAGGCGCTCTGCCATTTTCTGTGATTCAATTTCATGGTGTTTTTTAGAATGATGAAATTCAGGAAAAGAACTCTGTAAAGGCCAGCCAGGAGCCTAGTCAGTTTAGTGGTTTCTACTATAACTCCTTGGAGGGGGTGTTGGTTAGTTTGGCATTTGGTCCTGAGCAAACATTATTGCCTTTCAATAATTGCTAGTTATTAGATTGGTAATGGTGTAGTGGAGAGAACAAATTACGGAGCTGATTCATTAGGTGCACAAATGCTGTTCCCCAAAGTTTCTGCTTGAATAACAGAACAGAGCTTCCATACCCTACCCGTTCCCCGCTCCAGCCTCCTTCCTGCCACCCCACTCCTGGGCGGCAGACTGACACTTCTCCCCTTGTTAACCACAGTTTTGCCCTTGAAGACTCTGGAGGGAAAAATATCTCCTAGGTTTATCAAATGGAGTAGTGACTAAATTAGGAAAGTCATTTTATTGCATTGTTTGCCCGTGGTCATTTGGAGATAAGAAAAGCAAAATGTTTGACCTGTGCTAAAGATTTTTTTCCCTTCTTTCCTGAACTTCATAAAAATATTGATCCTCTGAAATGAGTGATGTGATGAGGGAAGGAATTTTTTATTCTCTTTGGCAAATGTAAAACACAGCTCACTTTTTCCAGCATGATTGGTAATTTCTCTTGATATATAGCTAGTATGTAAAGTGGTCTTTTTTTCTAGCCAACCCAAAATGTTTTTAAGCAAAAGAATGGCTTGGAAGTCAATTATTAAAACTTAGTCTTTTTTTTTTTTTTTTTTTTTTTTTTTTGTTTTTTGGTGTTTTTTTTTTTTTTGGAAGAAATGTGCTTCTTTGCTTTTTATTATTTTTCTCCTTCCTTTCCTCGATGCTACATTGGTAGCTGCCATGTTTTAAATATTGACAAGATGAGATAGTTTTCTGTTTATATCAGCAGTCGTCTGTCTGTGAAATATGGACGAATCAGAACGCTGGATTTCCTTTCTCAGCCATCCATCAGGTTCATAATGTAAGGTTACAAATAGTTATTTTCTCGTCCTAAATTTGCGCTATGTAATGTGTTGCAAAATGTCGTCAACAGCCATAGAAACTATGTCCTGGCAATGCAGAAAATTTGTGGTGTCTAATGACTCCTGAGATTTTTTTTGTCTATTATACTTTATTTACTGTGCCTTGTGACTAGTTGACGTGCAAACATTGTCCTAAAATGAGAAAAATACTTGGTTTTGAAGTCTGCAGTTAAAATCTGTCCCTTGTGAGTTTTGGCTTTCATCCCAGGTGTCTGTGTTAACTTGCTTTCACAGGAAGAAGGAAAAGGGTAAATTGATATATATACACGTATATATCAGTGTTTTTCTTCCCCGTTTTGTACTTCCTCGTGTCCATGGGCTATTCAAATCATTGTGTCTAACAGTTCTCAAAGGTTCATGCGCTTTACTCGTGAGAAATATTTGAGTATGATTTGCATGATATCCTGTATAAATTTTATGCAAATGTGGGAGGAGTGTCACCAGGAGAGGCACTATTACAGCTGAAAGTGGTTCTCAGCCTTTTCCTATTTGACAGTACTGAATTGATCTTTGAAACGCATATGAAACCGTGACCTATTTTACTCTGAGCTGCTTAATATTCGAATGTTCACATTTCACCTTCACATATTTTTTTAAATTCATTTTTGTTTGGAAAGTAAACATTTTAATGTTCAGTTTTTCTTCCATTTGGTATTTTAAAATAATATCCTATTTTCATATCCTGTTAAATTTTTCCCATTGGATAGCCTGCTCTCTAAGAGGTTGAGACATTTGGTTGAGAATCACTAAGCAGAGCTCTTGGAGTGGCATGCGAAGGGCCTCTCTCGGGGTGCCACATCAGGCACACCTCTCCTTCTGTGCATGGAACTTCTGGCTCTTAGGGATGGTAGGGACTATACACTGCCTGATGCTGGTGCTCCAGTGACCCAGCAGTTCCTCCCAAA
>NW_011888797.1:223930-229996 GCF_000151845.1 Pteropus vampyrus | reverse complement strand
TACTGAATTGATCTTTGAAACGCATATGAAACCGTGACCTATTTTACTCTGAGCTGCTTAATATTCGAATGTTCACATTTCACCTTCACATATTTCTTTAAATTCATTTTTGTTTGGAAAGTAAACATTTTAATGTTCAGTTTTTCTTCCATTTGGTATTTTAAAATAAAATCCTATTTTCATATCCTGTTAAATTTTTCCCATTGGATAGCCTGCTCTCTGAGAGGTTGAGACATTTGGTTGAGAATCACTAAGCAGAGCTCTTGGAGTGGCATGCGAAGGGCCTCTCTCGGGGTGCCACATCAGGCACACCCCTCCTTCTGTGCATGGAACTTCTGGCTCTTAGGGATGGTAGGGACTATACACTGCCTGATGCTGGTGCTCCAGTGACCCAGCAGTTCCTCCCAAACCTGTAAATGCTAACCATGTTCAGAGGTGGCCATCTCTGCTCTTTATCATCAAATGGAACAAATATAGTATAACCAACTGCATTTGACCAAATTAGCATTCTTTATTTTTGAAGACTTTTTTTAAAGGAACTACAGCAGCATCCTGCTTTCATGGGTGTATGTGAATGTTTGTAGGAGGCTTTTCCTCACATTCACCTCCAGATACCTGAATGCATATCTATAATGAATAGAGCTATATGTCGCATTCCTCAAAGCCTTAGATATAATGGAAAGCAAATATAATCACTTAGATCTTATGTATGTTTGTTTGCGGAGCCCATTTCTGATATTGGTCAGAATTATTGAAAGGGAACCTTAAAATAACAATTGTCATTTAAAATCATTTTAGTTTATCATTAAGTGTTCTGAAGAAATAGAGAATAATGTTTGTTAATATTCAGATCTAAATTTACAAGCAGGTAGGTGGGAGCAGTTCCTAGTAGAAAAGATTTAAAAACCTCTATTTTAAAATATCAATTAAATCTTAATTTTGAAGAAATTTTACAAGAGTAATACAAGGCTTGGAAAATACCATACCTTTCTGTTCACGTTAGGAAGCTAAGTCATAACCACATTTAATTACAGACATCCTTAGGAAACTTTTTTCTCAGGAAGAAAATAAGAATATAGACAATGTTTCCCCCTCTGTATTCTCAGTTTCCTTTTTGGGGAAGAGCGCTATACAATATGATGTTTTAGCATTAGCTTTAGATATCAGGTGCATATGAACTAAAACCATAAAGCTTTACTAACTTTTGAAATGATACAGTTTAAAGGCTGTATTTTGGACTCTGCCATCAAATAAAAATCTATCTATACATTTTTGTGAATTTTTTTTCTATTATAACTAAATTCGGCCAGTGGTTTTATATTTTTCAGCTGGTGGTATAAGAGATATTTAATTTAATTATATCATATTAGGAACAACCCAATTATAGTCCTTCAAACTCAGCTAGACTATGAATTTATAGTTGGCAGTTGGTAAATACCTATTAAACGGGATCAAATCTCTATCTAAAACTCTAATCTTAAATTATGTTTTTTCTTTCTTTAGAAGGTTAATTTTTACTTGAGCTTGAAGGGATAGTTAATGATGTCTATTTTCCTCTTTTTAATTGATATATCCTAAAGGAAATAAATAAATATATACATACCAAGTAAATGAGGTTTGAAGCCGTGACCAAATTATTGGAATATTAAGATTATTCAATACATAATAAAGGGAAGATTTTCTTTAAGTATTTTAAGCTCTAAAGAGATAGCCCGAAGACATTTAGTAAGAGTGGTTTGAATCATTTTAATTTATCTTCTGTAATTACTTAAGCCTTTTTAAAGTACTGCCAGTCAGTAATAGTTTAAAATATGACAGAATTTACTCCAATTTTTTCCTATTTTTTTATTCTAATTCGTTTTTACCCATTTTGATCTACTTTTCATTAAAGACAAGATTTGATTATAAATCATTATTTGAGGCAAAAGAATTTTTAGATCTGTTTGACTTTTATTTCATGTTTAATAAACATTTTGAATTGGAAAAAAATATTAATTTTTTATTTGCCTGAAAAAATATAGGCATTATCTGGATATGAATGCACCATTTAATAAGACCTAACAGTGGGCTTCACAGTTCGAAATGATTTTATATATAAGGCAAAAACCATTATTTGCTTTCGGTCTCTTTTGCTACTCCTAGCTCCTCTTAGCTCATTCTGCTGTAATTCAGCCTCCAGGAGGGTTGAGACCTAAAGCACCCTTGGTCTCTGAACTCTTTTGTCTTTATTGCCAATCGACCACGTGAAGCTGAATCCCACCTGAGGGCCAAGGCCACACGTGCCTTTTATAAAAGTGTAATGTCAAGTCCATCCGTTCCCATTAAATTAATTCCATAGAGAAAAACCGACTCCTACAAGTCTTCTAAATATTCTTAGATCTAAGGCTAAAAAAAAATAAGTTGATAAATTTACAGGGAAAAAGGAAATTTATTTTCTTATAAATGAAATCTTGGGAACACGTTTCCCTCTGTTTGAAAATGAATTTCTGGAAATAGCACTAAGTATGACAAAATTCAATTTCTATTTCCAGAAAGAAAAATTCAGTCAAGGTAGAGAATTTAAAAATATTTGGACTGGAGCAATGTTTCAAGGCCAGAAAGAAAATAAAGTAAGGATTATATTTTTCTTTGCCAGAGTGATCTCTGCCAGATCACTCTGAATTCAAAGCAGGTGGTTTGTGATTGCTGGACAAAGTACAGTCATAGGAGAGCAGATGATGGTGCTGCCTAAACAAAGCTAAATGGATGTGCCACTAATTTCTTCAAGTGGTTATCTCATAAGAGATCAAGATAATTTCCAGATGGAGGTGGTATGTGCTGGGGCTTGTTGTTCTCAAAATGGCTGCTACGACTTTTGTGGATGATGTAAATATTTGGATCAGCATTTGGCTGTAGTTCTGCTTTAAGTGTATGGAACTCACATTGAAGTTTAATTATAAACGTGCCTGAGTTAATTCAACAATTAGAGAATGAGTTTGCACATGATTTGCATGCTTAATGTACTAACACCTGAAACATCCCCGAAACCCCAGCTTCTCCCCACCATCCCCTCCCCCGCAGCCCTATTCTCAACCCTTGCCAGGCAAGCCCTGGTAGCCCCAGCTCCTGCCATGTTTGTTTAGGCTGTTTTGAAAACTGCCTGTGAAGCTCGGCCAGGGTACTGCAGCTAAACTATGACAGGGCTAACATGAAGATCTGATGCTTGGTTTGAGTTGTCACATCAGCAGACACTGGTTCAAAGGATCTTTTGATGTCAACCGGCTCCCTTCGTATCATTCCATGGAGTTGCGTGCAAACTTCTGTTGTTCTGTGAACAGTGTTACCTGTGACTTAAGTGTACAACACCTGTTTGCTATGTTGTTGTTGCTTTATGGGGAGGGGGGAGAAAGGGGAAGAAAGTTAATGGGGGAGATTAGAGGATGGTTTGCTAGATTTAGGGAGAGCTTTTAGTTAAGAACTCATATCTGCATGTTTCCAGAGTCATAACTATTATCACTTAAAGGTTATTACACTCAGCTTCAAAATAATATTGAAATCCACATAGCCTACATTTTAAATTTTATACTAGTTTTTTTTTTAGAGCAAATCACAGCCAGTTGAAACGAAGACAAGAGAAATAATAAAGATCCAGATGTTTGAGAAGGAAAATAAAACATCAAAATCAGAAGTCAGAGAAAAACTTAATCCTAAAATCAATTGCAGTCAGTTATTTTTTTTTCCAGAAAAAAATTTACATAAAAATAGAGAAAATTCAAGAATGAGTCAGAGATGGATCATTAAACAGACAAAAATGCTAAAATAGATATCCCAGGTAAAGTTGTAACAACATCAATAGGCGGGGGATAAAAGAACCAAGCCACATGCAAGGAAACTGACAACCAGAAGGAAACTAACTCACACAGTAGCTCAGAATAGAGCATGCGAGAGAACTGGCCACACACTCCAGTGAGAAGCCAAGGAAATAGCATGATGCAAGCTTTGCTCTTCCTACAATTGGGGCAACCCATCTTAAAGAGAAAGGCTTCAGGTTCTCTGCCTCTATGAAAAGGCCTGTGGATTCCTGAGGGGGATCTAGAATTTTCTTCTGGTTTTGCAAAGCCAGTTAGAAACTTCCAGAAGGCAATGACCATGCCTAACACTTTCCAGCATTGGCAGCCACCTCATATGCCACCCTAATTTAAGTCCAAACTGCATAGAGAAAATTTGCATGCTTGTCCTCTTCCCCAAAACTCAAATCCTGTTGAAGCTATTCTTGGAGAATTGTGGTTATTAACCTTTTGAGGTTTCTAGATTCTTTCAGAGGATTTCTTTCTCCCCCCAAACATATACTTACATTCAAAATTTCGCATTCTTATCTTAGACTCCTTGAAGATTCCACCTAAGAAATCCTACAGTGTCAACCCATTTGCTAGTACTTCCATAGAACTTAGTCTCCAACCAAGGTTTTTGCTTGGTTTTGCAGCTCACGAGACCTCTTTATATTCTTTCAACTCCTGAGAAAGATAATTTCTCATAATTCCATAAGACCAGCCAAATCCAGGTTAGAAAAGAGTGGCTATGGAAATCTGCCTATTGTCTAGTTAGTTATGTCTATTTGAGAAGAACTGAATTTTGAAAAATCAGAATCTTGACCAGGGAAAAGAGTAAGAAATCTCTCATGTTTAGTGTCTAAATCAGATAAGAGCCCAAAAAAGCTCTGCCAGTACGGGCCTTGGACTTTGTAGATGCTCACGCTAAACCATTATATAGGCATACCTCATTTTATTGCACATCACTTTATAAAGCTTCATGGATGTTGCATTTTCACAAATTGAAGGCAAGACCCTCCACCAGCAAAAGATCACAGCTCTCTTAATTGTGGTACTTGATTGCAGTGGTCTGGAACCAAACCCACAATATTCCTGAGGTATGCCTGTTGTAATAAAACAGGTCAGGACTAACCTCATGGAAAATGATAAATAAAATGAGGAGATGTCCTTGTGTCTTAGGTTTGTCTTAGGGGGCATGTGTGTTATATGATATCCCATCATATGTGAACATGCTCATATTTGTGAATCAAGATCCTCAATACATGCATATGCACATATAATCAAACTTGGTATTTAATGTTTAGTTCTCATTTGTGCCTTAGGTATTCCGAAGAAGGTAGATGAAGACATCCAAAACAATCACAGTGGCATTATATCAATACAAATGAATTCAAATGAGGGGACTAAGTTGACACCCATTAGTAAATCTTCTGAAATTTTGTTTAGTATCACAAGCACCTTTTCTCCAAAGATAAAATTATTTGAAGGACATGGTACGTGTCATATTTGGGGAAATGAAATTTATAGAATTGAGTATTTGGAACATAAAAGCAATTCAAGCTAAAAATTTCAAATGATCAAGTTTAAAAACAGAAAATTCTTTGTTAATCAATGTCACCATAATAAACTTAAAAAGGAAAATCAAAACTTTATGCTCTTTTCTGTTGTAACACGCAATTATGAATTATTACATCATTTATCTATATCTTGATGTTTTATTTTAAGATTACTTAGCTTAGAGTATCATTCTAAAAAATAGAAAATTCAACTTTTTTCACTCCTCAAAAATAACTCAGCTTTGGGAAATATGCTAGTGTATATAAAACCATCATAAACAGGGAAAGTATTTATATACATATAATACGCACAAACGTATTTGCACATTTACAGCGCATGCGTATAAGACGGACTCAGGCTAGCTATAGGGAATGTGCTTTGCCTACTGCTCATATCACCTCTAGCATAAATGTGATTTTCAGACGGGAGACTGGGGAGAACCTTCCATTACCTTGCGACCTCCAAATGAAGCCACAGCCTCAACTCCAGTACAGTACTGGCAACACCATCCAGAGAAGCTCATCTTCCAGTCATGCGATTACAAAGCTTTTGTAAGTTACCCTGCATTCAGTATTTGGGTGTGAGTAGAGATAGATAGTATATTTCTGGCTTCTCTACTGTTATATATTGAAAATATACCAAAATGTCCATCTTTCTAAAACGTTCTCCCCTTGTCTTTTTCTTAAAGTAGCCTTCTCTC
>NW_011888797.1:185049-223880 GCF_000151845.1 Pteropus vampyrus | reverse complement strand
ACCCATCTTAAAGAGAAAGGCTTCAGGTTCTCTGCCTCTATGAAAAGGCCTGTGGATTCCTGAGGGGGATCTAGAATTTTCTTCTGGTTTTGCAAAGCCAGTTAGAAACTTCCAGAAGGCAATGACCATGCCTAACACTTTCCAGCATTGGCAGCCACCTCATATGCCACCCTAATTTAAGTCCAAACTGCATAGAGAAAATTTGCATGCTTGTCCTCTTCCCCAAAACTCAAATCCTGTTGAAGCTATTCTTGGAGAATTGTGGTTATTAACCTTTTGAGGTTTCTAGATTCTTTCAGAGGATTTCTTTCTCCCCCCAAACATATACTTACATTCAAAATTTCGCATTCTTATCTTAGACTCCTTGAAGATTCCACCTAAGAAATCCTACAGTGTCAACCCATTTGCTAGTACTTCCATAGAACTTAGTCTCCAACCAAGGTTTTTGCTTGGTTTTGCAGCTCACGAGACCTCTTTATATTCTTTCAACTCCTGAGAAAGATAATTTCTCATAATTCCATAAGACCAGCCAAATCCAGGTTAGAAAAGAGTGGCTATGGAAATCTGCCTATTGTCTAGTTAGTTATGTCTATTTGAGAAGAACTGAATTTTGAAAAATCAGAATCTTGACCAGGGAAAAGAGTAAGAAATCTCTCATGTTTAGTGTCTAAATCAGATAAGAGCCCAAAAAAGCTCTGCCAGTACGGGCCTTGGACTTTGTAGATGCTCACGCTAAACCATTATATAGGCATACCTCATTTTATTGCACATCACTTTATAAAGCTTCATGGATGTTGCATTTTCACAAATTGAAGGCAAGACCCTCCACCAGCAAAAGATCACAGCTCTCTTAATTGTGGTACTTGATTGCAGTGGTCTGGAACCAAACCCACAATATTCCTGAGGTATGCCTGTTGTAATAAAACAGGTCAGGACTAACCTCATGGAAAATGATAAATAAAATGAGGAGATGTCCTTGTGTCTTAGGTTTGTCTTAGGGGGCATGTGTGTTATATGATATCCCATCATATGTGAACATGCTCATATTTGTGAATCAAGATCCTCAATACATGCATATGCACATATAATCAAACTTGGTATTTAATGTTTAGTTCTCATTTGTGCCTTAGGTATTCCGAAGAAGGTAGATGAAGACATCCAAAACAATCACAGTGGCATTATATCAATACAAATGAATTCAAATGAGGGGACTAAGTTGACACCCATTAGTAAATCTTCTGAAATTTTGTTTAGTATCACAAGCACCTTTTCTCCAAAGATAAAATTATTTGAAGGACATGGTACGTGTCATATTTGGGGAAATGAAATTTATAGAATTGAGTATTTGGAACATAAAAGCAATTCAAGCTAAAAATTTCAAATGATCAAGTTTAAAAACAGAAAATTCTTTGTTAATCAATGTCACCATAATAAACTTAAAAAGGAAAATCAAAACTTTATGCTCTTTTCTGTTGTAACACGCAATTATGAATTATTACATCATTTATCTATATCTTGATGTTTTATTTTAAGATTACTTAGCTTAGAGTATCATTCTAAAAAATAGAAAATTCAACTTTTTTCACTCCTCAAAAATAACTCAGCTTTGGGAAATATGCTAGTGTATATAAAACCATCATAAACAGGGAAAGTATTTATATACATATAATACGCACAAACGTATTTGCACATTTACAGCGCATGCGTATAAGACGGACTCAGGCTAGCTATAGGGAATGTGCTTTGCCTACTGCTCATATCACCTCTAGCATAAATGTGATTTTCAGACGGGAGACTGGGGAGAACCTTCCATTACCTTGCGACCTCCAAATGAAGCCACAGCCTCAACTCCAGTACAGTACTGGCAACACCATCCAGAGAAGCTCATCTTCCAGTCATGCGATTACAAAGCTTTTGTAAGTTACCCTGCATTCAGTATTTGGGTGTGAGTAGAAATAGATAGTATATTTCTGGCTTCTCTACTGTTATATATTGAAAATATACCAAAATGTCCATCTTTCTAAAATGTTCTCCCCTTGTCTTTTTCTTAAAGTAGCCTTCTCTCCTCAGAGAAAGTCCAGATAGAGCTTTAGAACACCTGTAATCTTGTAAGCTTAAGGTCTGTTTTGCCTTCTTATATAGCTGTATATTTTAAATGAAATTTTGTCAAGTGCAATCTTGAAATGGATATGAGTGCAAGTGTAGCACATACAGACATCTCTATTCACCAGTGGTCTCAAAACCTTGGGTCTACCACCTTATATAAATGCCAGATTCTTTTTATTGTTATCATTAGGATTATATTACTGGGCATTTTTTTTAAATAGGAGAGGGATTCAAGCTTAGCCAAGAATTGTGAGTGATCTGAACAAGTAAATTTTCAAAAGATACCATAGATTTGGGGGCAGGTGGTTGTCATGACTACAACAGGTTAAACTAACCTCGGCGGCGTATTGAAACTGCCTCTCTTAAAAAGAAATATTTCAATTAGTACAAACTTTCCTAAACCTTAAAAGATAAGGATTTCACCAAGATCATTCTCCTTAGTTAAGATGTGGGCATTCTGGTTATCTCAGAGCGATTTAAACTTTTTTTTTTTCATCTTGTGCTATCTGTACCTCTTTTACTGCTTATTTATCTTTATGCATTGGATTTATTTCAATAGTAATTTCCCCAAATCTGTAGGATTGAAATGCCTCCTCCCTCCAAAGCTCGAACGCCAAATCCCTGAGATTTTCTGGACATGCCTTTCTTCGAAGCCTTTGACCAAGCAAGCCCTCTGCTGCTGTGCCATTGCACACCGCCTTCGGGGACCTCCCGGGTCTGCAGGACTGACTGCCAACCCTGTTCTTGCAGAGTGCCAGGGTCTCCTCTGTCATGTCAGAATAATTGTTTTTTTTAAATAATTATTTTTTTAAAAAATAATTATTTTTAAGTCACTTTTTAAAAAAGAGACACATAGAGCTCTTATTATTTATCTTTTGAAGGAAAAAAAATAAACAACAAAAGGAAAGAACCTCACCAAAGGTTCAGAAAAGTTTGAGGAGCCAATCGTTAGGCAAAATAGACAATTTGCTAAAAACTATTGGCTCCCAGCCAGAACTTGGAGCATTTTGTACTAAGGCAGTATTGGGTGGCATCACCTAAGAGCAAGGTGATTGGTCATTCCTGGGAGGGGAATTTCTCATCCTTCTACCCCATTCAGCCCTCCAGTGCCAGTTCGCACCAGGGACTCAGCTCCCTGCGCTGTGGAACAACTGAGAATGACGTTCTCCCTCCCCGCACGCTCCCATCCAGTTCTCAGGTGGATCAACCATCATAGGGCACACAGCTGTGAATGAAAAAGATCCAGCACGGCATCTCTGCCTAAGAACAGCCTAATGTTAATTACCTATGCAGCCAACTAAGCCTAAATGGGCTGCGTGTTGCTCAACTTCTCAGCTGTCTCATACAACCCTGTAATTACATAGATGGTGCTGTGATTTATTTTTGCAGACATTGCTGCCTCAAAAAAACAGGGAAAACATTTTTAGATGCCCCCATTTTGCAGTTAAATATGATTTGAAAGATGGCTGCAGTTTTATTATAAAGAGCAATTTACAGCTTTCAGAACTGTTTTTAACTCTGCTGCGTTCTCTCTATAAATGCAATTATTTGTTAGGATTAGTGTTCGTTTTTAAAAGTTATACAACGATTTATAGACAGGAAACCTAGCCAGTAGTACTTTCACAGTTTGCTTTTAAATCGCTATTTTTCATAAATCATTGGACTTTTTTGTATTTTAGTATTTAGGTTCTATGCTGATAAAAGAGCTCAGGGGGACAGAATCAACCCAAGATGCTTGTGCAAAAATGCGGGTAAGTTTGCCAAACAATTTTATTTCTGGTTGCTGGAATACTAAATACTGGGTATGGATACAAATTGCCACTTTTCAAATTACTACTATCTTCATCTGTTGGTCTGACAAATCACATTGGTATTACATGAAAAGGTGTTTGTGCTTTTTTCACATTTATACTTGAGCTTATCTCTGTAGTTTGAGTCGATGTCTGTTTGATATATTTATACCATATTATATATACTCTTATTTTTAAAGCCCTAAAATTAATTATATGTTAATTGTATGTTAACACTGATCATTCTCTAGGTTAGGAGAAGAAAAATGATCTTTTGTTTATTACAAGTAAATATTGTCTACGGCCATGCCACACTGAATGTGCCCCATCTCATCTGATCTCAGAAGCTAAGCAGGGTCAGGCCTGGTTAATACTTGGATGGGAGACCACCTAGGAATACCAGATGCTGTAGGCATTGAAAAAAAAAGAAAGAAAATATTTTAAGCACCTCCTTGACACTCTGAGAATATTTACTGAAAAGACCGCCAATTAACTAAAAATTATCAAATGCAAAAGTATTGAGAGTATATTATATAAAGCTGATATTTTATGAGGCTTCTTAATCATTCTTTTTCTTTTTTAGTATAAGAGAAACGTCCAACTCTGAGTTGAATCAATCATATAAGAATAGCGAGCATTGACCATAATGGCCATTCCAAATGTCTGTGATTGGTGGCTGCTGGATTCCTAGGAGTCGACATTAGCCAAACCAGATCTCACTCATACTGCAGAAACACCTTAGCTTTTCCTTTCACATGTCCCTTATTTTTGCTTCTTCCACAGCAGACTTATAGGAGTTATAGTGATGTCTGACTGACAGTACAAAATAATATTGAACTTATTCTACGTAGCAACTAACCAGAGTCTAATTTAAGATAATTTGTGAATGAACCCTAACTTTGATTTGTGGCCAGTACACCCTGTCATTTATTTTATATGAGCAGCTTTTGGTGGAAAATATCAAAAAGCATATAATTGAACTAAAACAGTTATCAAAGTAAATATTTAATATTCATTTGTCATAGAAAGCTAAATGTGTGTAAATCTTCATGAAATTGAGATCTCAGCATGTGATCGCCAATTTAATATTTTGATCAATAGCAGAAAGACTGACATGGTTATTTGATGGTTATTTGAAAGACTGACATGGTTCTATTTGATGTAGAGTTATACCTAAATTGTCAGCGCCCCGATGAATATTTATTTCAGGTACTGTGTTTAGATGAAGAATGCCCTGCTGTGAGTCAGGAACTCTTAATTCTAGTTCTATTGCTGTTTATGTGGCTTAGGAGTCACTTGTTACTCATTAACAGTAATAACTGCTGACATTTCCTGAGTAGTTACAATGTGCCAGTCTTCCATGTTAAGTCCTGTGCATGTTTTTCATACTTAATATTTACCACAAACCTATGAGATTAGTACAATTATTATCCCCACTTTACAGGTGAAGAAATTAAGGCTTAGATTAAATAACTCTCCCCAGGTCACACTGTGAAGAATTTGCCAGTCTGGGACCTGGAATTCAGATCTGTCTGACATCAGAGCCCAATCATTCACTACATCCCCTGGCTTCTCATGGGCCTCGTTTTCTTACTTTAAAATGAAAACATTGGATGAGATGCCCCTCAGGGTTTTTCCTGGTTTTCTAATTCTGGAAATCTTGTATTTTAAATATACATCTGATCTAAATTATGTCACCAATGAACAATAAGAAAATGGGAAAGTTTTTCAATCATCAAGCCTCATAACAATTTTAGAGCTATTTGTGAACATACCTAAGAAATTAATATGGCATTTCTGATTTAACCGTTAACTCAATTATCTAAATCCAGCTACTTTAATGCCGTTATCAGCATAGTGAGTAGAGCACATAGCACCATTTAAAATACACCCGATCTGTGATTTGAATTTCAGTCAATTTCTTGAAATTAAGTGGATCTGAAATGTCATTCTGATAGCAATAACAAAACCATTTTAATAGTCTCAGTAGAGAATAATTTAGTTAAATACTTGTCTGTTGCTTATAATGAAACAGAAAAGGCCATCTATTCAGAAGCTATTCTTCATCAGGGCATTTTTCTGGTTTGCTGCCCTTAGTATTTATTTTGAGTAGTTTACATGAAAATAGAAACTTTATTGCTTCTCAGGCTATCACAAACCCTTATTTCCCATCATGATTAAATAAATATTAGTCATTGCTAGAAGAGCTAAAGCTGCACTCACCGAATTCACCAAAGCCTTTCAAAACCAGAAGTGCAGGTTTGATCTGTTATCTGGGACTGTTGGATTGTGAATTAGAACTCTCACCAACTTAAAATGGTGCAGATCTCAACTTGCAGTTAATTTTCAGTTTGAACCTCCAGTTGCTGTTTTCTCTGTTTTCAACATGATGGCGTTTCAGCCAAAAGTCCCAATATAATCAGATCTTCCCAAGGGAAATACTTTAGGACACAGATGATCTTAAAAGTTGATATGTAGTAATATCATTAAGACAAAGTATTGTAGATCAGAACTTTACCTGGCTTACTCTCTTCATTGGAAAAAAAGAAGTGTTCAACAGTATGCATTTTAGCTGAAATTAAAATTCCTTTCCCAGTAAGAAGTAAGTCAGTGTGGTTCCTGTTCTGAGAAATATTTTCTCATACGCAGTTTCGTTAACAAAGATAACTAAGATCCAACCCCTGTTCTCACTGACTTCACAATCCAGTGGAGGAGTCCAACATGGTAATATTTAATATCCCAGAACAGCAGAGGTATCATCATACAGGTGTCTTCATATTGCCATCAGCCTGAGGGATTATCACAGATGATCCCAAAAATGACATACAGGCAGGCACGGTCCCCTAAAATCAGTTTTTTAGTTAACATTTGAGAGCTGTATGCCAGTCCCTGAACAAATGATTACATGCATTAATTCATTTAATCATGAAGTAAGTATTGATATTGTCCCCACTTTACCTATAGGGAAACAGCGGCCAAGAAAAGCTAAGGAACGTGCCCAGGGTCACCCAGCCAGTAGGCAGTGGAACTAGGACTTCAACCTAGGCAGTCTGACTATACCATCCACACTCTGAACCCCAGACTGTCCACCTCTCTGATGAGCCACGCGACATGTATTGTCCTAAGCTTTGAAGTAGCTGAAAAGATGGTACATGTCTGTTAATAAAGAAATAGCTGTTGGAACCCTCAGAGAGCCTGCAAAATTAGTACTGGCTAAATTCAACCATTTAGGTACAGACATCTGTAGTGATTTGAGGTATATTCCAATGTGTTAACATAAATAAAAATTTCAGGAGAGGTTTTATTGCATCCTTACAGGCTGGAAAATGTTTTTTTCCACAACACTTTAACACATTCGTTTTGCCCCCGCAGAAACCAAACACGGTTCTTTCTTCTCAGAAACATTTGGACTGTTTGATAGTCACGATTGGTTGATTTCTAAGTTTTCCAAACCTGTTTATCCATATTTAAGGTCCCCTCCACTTCAAAAATAAAGATAGTTCTACACTAATTACCTGGTGTTTTATTATACACATATTATTTCAATTAAAAATATGTCATCATAAACTGACATTTGTGAAATTATAGCAATTCGCATCGTTGTACAATATGGAATTGCTTGTTCGTTCAGGTTAACCAGTCTTTTTCCTCTTCAGATTTTCTTAAGATTTCTCTAGTAGACTTTTTTTAGAGCAGTTTTAGGTTAACGGGAAAATGGCGCATAAAGCACAGAGTTCTCATGTATACTCCCTCCACCACCACAGCCTTCACAGTTGCCCCATAGTTAACATCTTCCATTAGTGTGGTGCATTTGTTATAATTATGAATCAATAGTGATGTTTTATTATTAACTAAAGTTTGTTTACATTAGAGTTCATTCTTAGTGTTATACAGTGTTTTTGGTTTTGACACACGCATATTGTCGTGTATCCACCGTTACAACATCACACAGAATTTCACACCATAAAAATTCCCTGCACTCCACATATTCTTCTCTCCTCATCTCTGCCCCACCCCCTAACCCCTGGCAGCCATTGACCTTTTTACTGTCTCTGCGGTTTTTTTCTCTTCCGGAATGTCATGTAGTTGGAATCATACAGTATGTACCCTTTTCAGTCTGGCTTCTTTCACTTAGCAATATGCATTTAAGTTTCCTCTATGTCTTTTGTGTCTTGATAGCTCATTTCTTTTTATCACCAAATAATATTCCACTGTATGGATGTACCACAGCTCGTTTATCCATTAACTTATTGAAGGCCATCTTAGTTGCTTCCAGGTTTTCACAATTATGAATAGAACTGCTATAAACATTTGTATACAGATTTTCATCTGATTTTTTTTCCCCTCTGGATCCAAACCCTAAATAATGTCCATCTTAAACTTATCTACTGAATTGCGTTTAGTGAAGAAAAATCAATGGGAACTTGTATTAAACCTCGATAATTTTTTTAAGTAAAATTGTCGTTTTTGCCTTATCTTTTAGATTTTTCTCTGATAAATGCCTGAGAGATTGAATATGCCTTGATATCGAGGCATACTTTTAGGAAGAATGATGTCTGTTAATTACTTTGCTCCTTAGTAGTACAACTTGGCTGTTTATTTCCTTTACCATGACAGCTTCGGAGACATGTATATTTCAGATTAAAATCTAAAGACATATATTGGTGATATGTGAGTTGTTATAAAAGATATCTATTTAATCTGAACACATTCATTTAGTGTTGCCTTTTGTGTTACTGATTGCTTTTCCAGCTCAATCGGTGCACAGAGACAGAGTCTTTATTTCTGAAACGCTCCCAGAGGGGGAGCACTAGCTCTGGGACCCTGAATACGATGCTCCCCTGACATGTTCCACAGAACACAGAACCTTCCCTCTGTCACACCTCAGCTCACACTGTACGGGCATACCTCGTTTTATCGCATGTTGTTTTATTGTGCTTCACAGATGTTGCTTTTTTTTGCAAATTGAAGCCAAGACCCTCCACCAGCAAAAAGATCATTGCTTGCTTTGCTGTGATCTGGAACCCAACCCTCAATATCTCTGAGGAATAAACATCTGGCTACACATTCCACCCCCCACCCCACCCCCACTTAGAAGGCAGGAACCATAGATATTGTATCCCCAGGGCCTCTCGTATAATAGCTACCTTATAAGGCAGTTGTGATGGCTCAATAAAGTAAGGGGTCTAATTCAGTAAAATCTCAAAACATATTTACCTTTTCCTCCAAACATTTGAAAAACAAGTAAATTGATGGATAGATTTGCTTTTGATTATTTTGTTTGTCTTTCTCCAACTATAATGCCAGTATCCCAATTATATTTCTGAATTTCTCTGTGCACAATATGTAAGAGAGTATTCAAAACTTAGGAATCCTACACTCTTATTTCCAGTCGTTAAAGGCCATCACCAAAAGGGAAAGAAAATGAAGTGAAACTGTATTTAAGATGGTGTTTGTAATTTTGCGATTTTATATTTTGAGGTGGTGATTTGTTCCTAAATCAATTGAGAGTTGCCTCTTTTAAATAATGTGTCCACAGGACTGAACTCTACAAAGCAATAAATTCCTTGCTTCGCCTTCCAGCATTTTCTTCCAAACGAATAGCTCCCACTTCAAAGATTCTCAGAGTACAATGTTCAGTGACCTGAGGGATTTGCTCTGGCCAGATGAGGTTCTCCTATTCCATTTTGCCTCCTCAGACTTACACATAGCCCAGCCCTCAGCCCTGAATTTTGCCCCAGGATGTTATTGTCACTAATATACAGTACTCTGGCACTTCCGTAATTAAATAAATATACCATTAGGAAACATCTGCTACTATAAGAGGTAGGCCATTATATTCCATTTAATACTCTCTGAAATCTGACTTTCTCTAATCCCATAGTTAATGGTTAGTATTGTTCACAGGTGTTTATGCTCAAGGAAATCTTTCTTTAAGAAAAAAAAAAGTATCTACATTCAACTATAATAAGGTAGATATGTGCCTTCCTGATTTAAGAAAAGAAAAATTTTAAATTAATTTTAAATCAGGAATAAGCAAATCTTACAGTGTATTTAGGTTTTAGAACTTTCATTTCCCAAAGAGCTTAAAGTTTTACCATAGTTCAGACTTCTTGTTGAGTCTATTCCCCTTAACTGGTATGATTTTTAAACTTTCAATTCTGGAAGCAATTCTTAAGTTGAATTTTCCAATATGTAGATTTCCAAATAATTGTCTGTGCTTTGATTGAAATGTGAAGACTTTTTTTCTATGCTTAATGAAACAAATTAATGGTAGAGAATGGATCGGAAGGCTTGACAAAAGTTAGATTTTAAAATTAGGTGGAAATATTAAATTAAGAAGCCTCTTTCCTCCTTTCTTAGAAGAGATTCAAACTAAAGCTGTGTTTAGTCTTTCTGTCCTTTTACAAGTCCCTTCTTTGAGGAATTGTCATTTTCAGAAATAATTTTAGAGACTACTTCTTCGGAAGCAGGCTGGGAAAAACTTATAAACTGTCTTTTTTTAAGTCTTGCCCAAGTTTAAAAGAAGAATCAAAGTAGCTTTCACTCTCTCCCAGGTACTACACAAGCCAGGTCAATACAGGTCTAAGCCCATAAATGTGTGTATTAAAATAGCATTATACACAAGGAAACAACCATATTTCTAACTCCTTATTGCTGAGCTTTGCTCATGTGTGATTTTTGCTTTGTGAACATTTTCCTAGGGGTCTCAGAAGATTGAACAGTTCCAACCATCTTATTCCATTTCCTCTTCATATCCCAGTTCTCTTTTATTTTTTATTTTTGTGTGTATTGCTCTTGTGACTGGCTGTTCTCTCATATAGCACTCTCTTCTGTCTTTAACTCCCACTTGTCTCAAGTTCTCTTTCTAAACGTGTTGAGTCACTTGTCATTGGTCCAGATATATTACTCTGTTGAATGTTCATTGTCATAACCACCATTTCGCTACCATCACGGTATGTAACCCAGAGATGATTCAGTTATGCTCACAGATTTTGATTTTACTTCTGCTCTTTTTTGCCAGTGGGGTGCTATGCTTTGAAAAGCTAAGTGAAAGTGTTCATCCTCAGAATAACAGTCATAGGTAAAATCTGTTGATGTTCACTACAGACTAGACCCTGAATTATGTAATCCTCATAACAGCTCTACAAAGTAGATGCTATATTGACATCCCCATATACAGACAAAGTAACTAAGACACAGAGAGGTTAAATATCTAGCCACACAGCTCAGAAGAGGTGGAGCTTAGACAGAAATCCAAACATACCCCCTTGTGCTCTTATTCACTGCACTACAGGTGCCTCCTGCAGAAAAGAACTTATCAGTGAGTCCCTTCATACAGTCCAGTTGAACATACACACACACACATACACACACACTCACACACTCACACACAGTGAAGTTGTACTTACAAGTGATGGATTGAAGAATCTGTCTTTTCACACATTTACAATGGGCTTTTTTTTTAACCTAAAGATCATAAAATTTTTAAACTCTATTTTTTAATTACAGAAACAACACACATTTATTGTTAATTTTAAAATAGTGGTACAGAAGGGAGAAATAAAAAACACTGTAATTTTAGCACCCAGAGGTTATTAATACCTTGTTTGTATGTAATTCTCCAGACTGATTATTTATGCATTCATAGACATCATTTTTCTACAGAAAAAAGGGAAATAGTTTGTGCCTGTTTTATAATCTTATTTTTAAACACAATATAATTTGAAATATTTGTATTTTATTATTTAATATTGGTTGATCAATATTCCAATTCATAACTGAACAAAGCTTATTTAACCAGTTCCCTTGTTGGTCATTAGGTCAATTCCATTTTTTTTTTTTCAAATTATAACCAATACTATGGGTAAGATTCCTATACCTACATCTTTAAAACTGCTCTGATTATTTCCTGAGAACAAGTCACTAAATATAGAATGGCTAGGTCAAAGGGCATATACCTCTTGAAACTGGGTAATAATTGCCAAATTACCTTCCAAAAAACTTGTTCCAGTTCATAATCTCAGAAGCAGGACATGAAAATGTGTTAACATTTGCTTGTCACATCTCTCAGGGGCATACACTTAATATCTAGTTGAGGGAGAACTGGGTAATTTTTTGTGAGAAACCACACGTCTTCAGCATGACCCTTGGGCTCATCATCTCTATCTGATCAACATCTATTCGAGATGTAACTCTAAAATCTGTCTTTATGACCTGAACTCTTTATTTTATATGAAGAATGTTTTATATTTTTATAGTCTCTGAGAGATTATAGAAGAATTCAATAATTCTTGTTAAATGCTCTGAAGACCAAGAGCTACAGTTAAGTGCTAACTAAGGATTTTTGGAAATCACTTGCCAAGTGGAGAATAGTGTGTTTTGATAAATTAATTTCTCTCTGAATTAACATAGGATGCAGTACACTGGAGTTTACCTGCATAGTAGCAGAGAATGGTTCTGACAGTGACTTTCAATCAAACTGATGAACTGCATTTTTAGAGCAGAAGTTCTCAAAGTGTGGTCTCTGGACTAGCAGCACCAGCAGCATCTGGAAATGTTTTAGAATGCAAAATCTTGCACCCTACCTCAGAATTACTGTCTTAGTCGGGCTACTGTAACAAAAGTACCACGCACTGGGGGAAATTTATTTCTCACAGTTCTGGAGGCTGGAAAGTCCAAGATCAAGACACTGGCAAATTCAGTATCTGGTGAGGGCACTTTTCCTGATTCATAAACAACTATCTTTTCACTGTGCCCTCAGATGGCAGGAGAGATAAGGGAGCTCTCTCAGGCCACTTTTATAAGCACACTAGCCCATTCATGAGGGCTCCACCATCGTGACATAATCACCTCCCAAAGGCCCCTCCTCCTAGTGCCATCACTTTGAGTGTTAGAATTCAACCTATGAACTTTGGTGAGACACAAACCCTCAGTCCATAGCATTTCTTGAATCAGAGACTCTAGGGATGGAGCCCAGCAGTCTGTTAGTTACCAAGTCCTCCATGTGATTCAAATGTACTGCCTTGGTCTACTGATCATTCCAGTAAGGCTGCTGAGTAGACAGGCTGCCCTGGTAGAATCATTCTGTCACAGTGCCTGGAACCTAGCTGGGGTTAAAGGAATAGAGATAGAGTATTGCTTTGCGATGTGCTGGAATCCTACAGGATGTGAGTTATACTGGCAGTACAACCGCCATGTCTTATGCTGGAGGAGTATTTTGAATGGCCCCTTGTCCTCTGTCTGTTCTTGTCACATGGTCTTAGTTGGGCTCTGTATATGCCCAGCCTTTGTGTCAGAGTGTCTATGACCAAAAAAGCCATTAAGAGATCATTTAGCCTTATTTCTCAGCCAAATGAGACATACCCCCTAAGTTATTAGTGACAGATGAAAGTCCAAACTACTTTTTAGATATGCAGAGAGAGAAACTTCATTCTGCCCTCTCAGGAAAGTCTTTCCTTTTTATCTCAATGCTTATAATTTGAGCTGGAGCTTTGTTGCAAAAATGGAGACCTAACCCTTTTCCCCTTGAGGCTGAAAAATCGCAAGATCTGTAAAGCTTTTGCCATACCTTAGAAATCTCTTGGTCTACCTCTGATTACATCTGTGATTCTATTCCAAGTTCTGGGTACTGGGGCTCTCTAAAATGTCTGCTGAACTCTCTTTGGTGAGAAGCTATCACTGTGGTTCTTTGTTATAAAGCTGGCTTCGTGCTCGTTACCATACATGAATTCGTTTGCTTGTTCATTTAATAGTCATGGATTTTAGCAGCTGTTAGATTGAACCCTAAGAAATTGCTCATATTTGCCATTTTGGTCCTTAAAAATAGCAATTTTGTAGGGCTCAAACTAAGACCATGTGCTAGTCATTATGCGGGAGACAAATTTAGAAAGGTGTGGGCTATTCTCAAGAACTCCCATGTAGGGAGGGAAACAGACAACCCTGAGACCCAGGCAGAGGTCATGGGATGGGTAGGGGGAGCAGAGGAAAGCCATCCCATCAGGCTGGAAGGCCAGACAAGGCTCTCTCCAGAAAGTGATAGTTCATCTGAGTTCCGATGGGTAATAGTACATTTCAAATGGCTGGTTTGTGGTCTGCTTTTTATCTTTTATTACCTCCAGAAGGTAGCTAGTTTTGCCACATACAAAATCACGATGATGCTTATTTTGTGTATATATTTTTTATTCATTTGAAAGTCACTTAGGGCTACTAAACATAATTGTTTGATCCTATTTTAATTTACTTGCTGAAACTGAATATAATAATTAAACTTAAAACAAAGGAAAATATTACATGGCAAAATTAATAGTTATGACTAAGCACTGAATATCTAACTAGAAAGCATTCTCAGGGTGGCCTTGTGTAGGTTAAAAATATACTATAAGCTGGATGGCAGTAGACGATCTATAAATCTATTACCAAGTCTGTGCCTAAAATACACTCGAAGTGATTGGAATATTGTAAGAATGAAGAGTCGGTGATGTCATCCCCATGGAATGCCTCACTCTTTTCTTTCTCTTTGCTGATTCTGGGGCACAAATGATTCTTGTTAGGAACATAAACATCACACCCAGCGTTACAGCTCACAACTAAGCACTCGCGGTCCTCAGCCTCTTTGCTCTCATTCACACTGGTGAAAGTCGTGCTCTGAGTTCAGAGGGTCCTTGCAGTATCAAAAGGATATTCTCACACTATTGATTCTGCATTGGAAAATGAGAAACTACTAATTTCAGGACATGCTGTATGGCTAAAATAAAAGCACCAATGGTGATTTCTGACTTGATGCAAAGATTCCGAGCAGTTCATGATTTATAATTGAAAAGGAAAAGGAAAAAGGTGGTGATTTCTTTCCTTGGTGGTTCCAAAAATAATGCTCTAAAAGTGTTTAATTATTGTACCCATCAAGAACAATATTCCACACATCCAACTCCAGATGTGAAATTATGATCCCTTTTCTGTGTGATGCTTACAGACAGAGTAAACCGAAGTGCTAAATGTAAGGCTGGCTTTAAATTTAAGATTCAAAAGTTACGTTGTATTTAACAGAATTATAGTATCTCTATAAAACTAAATATGGTTTTTCTTGGAATAATAAAGGGATGGTAACCTTAATTTGAGAAATTGTGAACAAAATACAGTCGAATAGCACTATCATACTTTTAGCAGAAGAGCAAGATGCTGTAGAGGTTAAGTGAATTTGGGGCATTACCCATGAGTATTCAGCTGCCTAAGCACCCAGAGAACTCTGGGAAACCTCAGAAATTCCACAAAGTGTATGGCATAAGAAAAAGCAACTAGAAACAAGAGAACCGTAATATAAGGTTTACCCTGAGCCTTTCACTGGGGCCTGAAGAGGAGAATTTGATTTACACAAATAAATAAGACTTGGATTTTTAGCATACACGTATGGGAGTATTAGCTCTCCAACAAAGCTGCAGACAGATCATAGGAACCAATGTTGCCTGGCAGTGTGTGCTCTGTAACCTGAGCAGTAATGTCCATATGAGGTGCCAGATTGGAATGCATGACCACACCAATGCTGTCATTCACAGAGGCCTGCACAGAGCCTGCATCATTGGTACCAGTGATGAAAGCAGAGTTTCCTGGCACCCACAAAAGAAAAAGAAATAGCCATTCTTGTATTTCTTTTGTTTTCCGCTTGCCTGAGCATACGATGTGGAGTCTTTGTATCAGGACAGAAATCACCGCTGATGCCTTCATTCAGCCTGAGAACAGGTGTCCCCACCTATCCATTGTTCTGGTTCTCCACTCCCTTTCACTGACAGTGACTGCACAACTCTCGTGTTCTTTTCTCCTAAAGCTGCTCTTAATAAAATCAGCAATAAATGTTTCGACTTGCTAAAGCCAAGGATTTCATCCAGAAAACCCAATGAAAGTAGCAGCTCTTCCATGTGCCAGCCACTGAGCTAGGTTTTTAGGCCTTTTTAGGCTTCATGTCACCAGGCACTCTTTCCACTTTGTAAGGAGTCTACTCCTTGACTTCAGTGATTCTGCTCTCAGGCTTCTTCCAACTCTGTGGCAGGTTCCTTCGTTGACTCTTCTTTCCGCCCCAGCCCTTAAGCATTAAGCATTAAGCTGGGGGAAGCCCTCAGGGGTGGTTCTTAGCCCTCTTCTTGTTCACCCCTTGAGCCACCTCCTCTGCTGCCATCTCCTCAGCCACCCCGTCTATGTGATTGGATTTCCAGATGTGGTTCTTATTTCTAATTTCCTACTGGACGTCTCCACCTGATTAGCAAACTGAACACATTCAAAAGGATTTTATGCAAAAGTATAATCCTCTCTAGGATTCCTTATCTCATTTAACAACCTCTTTATGACATCCTCCCGTTCATTCATCTTCTGTGGTTGATCAGTTAGCAGATTCTCTTGATTCTTCCTTGCCGGCATTGTGGCTCCCTTGTCCATTCTCCCATACCTCTACTTCCTCTCGGTACTTAGGGTCCCTCATTTGAATTTGCATCAAAGCTTCCTGCATCCCTGCATTCCGCCTCTAGCAGTTCCAGTCCATCTAACCACCAGATCTATCTCCCTGCAACACAGATTTTATTGTTTCATTCCCTACTTAAAAGCTGCCAGTGGATCCTAGCTTAGCAGAAGAAGTTGCAAAATCTTCCAATCCTACTGTACCAGCCTCATCTCCCACCAATTGCCTAGACCGACCACATTATTTCCTATATCCACGCATGTGTGTATGTGTATGTTGAATCTGCTGCTAAACAGCCTCTTTTGTCCTCTTTTGTGGCCTGAAAAAATAACATCCTTTAAGAGCCAGCTCAATCACCCCTAGCAGGTAGTCAGTGCTTGTTGAATGACTAAAGACTTGCCCTACTCTCTCACTCAAGTGGAAGCTCTCCCAGTCAGTTCTCTGGAGACACTGTTCATATCTCTATCACATTTGTCAACATTTGCATTCTTGCTGTTCATCGTATCAGGCCAGGCCAGGAATAGCCACGTGTGCTGCTCTTCCTCTTCCTCTCCCACAGCAGACTTCATTCCCAGCCCTCTTTCCCAACGAGCCCATACACAGGCTCAGAATCCTCAGCACAGCACTTCACACAGCCACTTTCAGCCGACTGCAGCTTGTACACAATGTGAGGTCTGTTTGACATCCCTTGAAGCATACTCAGTGGGCTGCCTAATATAACCATTCAGTTGCTGAAATTTTTTTTAATTTTTAATTTTGGGTGTTTTTCTTAATACTAAATAAAATGTTGGTACTTTAATCTTATATTACCTATTGTTTCGTGTTACCGATAAATCTGTTCGGGAGAATATATTCATGGCAAGAGACGAGTGAGGTGACTTGTTGAAATCTGTTGTTATTCTTTGCAAAGAATTCTTCACAAACACACACACTCAGTCCAGTAGATCGCTGCCTATGCCTCCCATCGCCTTCTCTCTTGCAGTGGGATTCAGCCCACTGCTTTGCCTTAAAATCAGCACACTAACTGCATCTTATTTCTTTCACCTTGCCTTTGATTTATCTTACACGTTTTTAAGAGTTGGTTGGATAAAGCATTAAAAAATATAAACATGTCTAACCTTATATTTCAATTTGACAATATCTCTCGGGCAGTCACACACACACACACACACACACACACACACAAATAACAGTGGGTCTAGGTGATTTTAAAACTAGTTAAAAAGCACTTCAAAAGCTGCTTTTTTCTATAGCGTATAAACCATTTAAAAACATTAAATAGTAATACTTTTAGTAATCCATTTTCTTTATCTTTGAAACAGGTATAGTAACTTTCAGAGAGATGTGTCAAAATAATTAGGACAGCATGAAACATCTTTTCGGTGGCCCAAGTGAAAAAGGCAATATAATTAACATTAGCGAGTTCATATATGACACCATCCAGTTTCATTCACACCATCCAAGTAAAAACCTTCTTTAATTCTGGTCACATGTCAGCATTTTAAAATGCAAAATTGGGTACTATAAATGAAGAAATCAAGAAAGCTTGTACTCTCTTCTGATTTCCTAAATATATATAAGACAGCTGATTGTGGAACACTCAAAGCGGAAGATTCTTGCATGTCAGTTATGACTGTGCGATGCAGTAAACAGAAAGGAGAAAATAGAAAAATAAAAGGAGAGATGGGTCTGTAAAAGCCTGCATTTCTAAAATAACAGTTTCGCTGCATCTACCTATAGCTGTAAAGCCTATTCTGTTTACTTCTCAATGAATTTATGCTGTTAGTGAATTATTGAAATGTTTTCACTCACCTTTTTATGTATTTTCTTTCCTATTGTGTCCCCACCTTGTCTTGTCTGGAAAATCCATCAGGCCAACTGTCAGGTAGGTTCTTCTTGATGTTTAATATGGTTATTAGGGGAGAATCCATGGCAGGAAATGAAGTAAACAGACTGTTGGTGATGAATGATAAAACTAAACAGAAAAGGCACATACTAAATTACGGAGAAACTTTGCAGATGCATAAAACTGAAGAAGCCGCAAACTGTGAGCACATTAAGCCTGTGTGAACATCTATCATAGGAACTTGGCCCCAGGGAATAGAGCAGTGCTAAATGATAAAGTAGGTTACCTGGACTGTCCAGTTTTGCTGCAGCTCAAAATACAGACTGCTCCCAGAGGGCTTAATTGTTATAGAGCAGTATTAGATCCTATGTGGTCACAAGTGATTCTGCTGTAAATATACTATCAACTTTCACTGATTTGACCAGGTTCAAGAAAAATTCACAATGATGTATTTAAATCCCCATTTTAAGTACATATTCAGACATATTTTGTGCCTTGAAGAAAGAATGGGGAAAAAGAAGGCACAGCGGCATATATTTTGTTAGTGCTAAATTCACCCCTGGAGTTAAATCTGACATGGTTTAACTCTAATCAAATCGTCACTTGAAACTGCAGTAGGAGACAGAGCCACTCATTTATTCCTTTGGTGTTACCCACATGAAGTAACAGAACAAGCTCTTTTCAGATCCTCAAGTGCAAGACAGACACTTTATAAGCCCAAACCATAACTAAGCCAAGAAGAAGAGAGACATATATTTAAATTAGAGCATGTTTGGGGTGTTTGCGTGTGTGTCTGTGTTGATTTTAACTTGAACTCCTTTTTATCTTTCAAGAGGAAAAATGATGTGCTTCATTTGCCGTGCAACATAAACTGCTCTAATAGATTTCTTATTTTAATTTCAGAAGTCTACGGAGCAAATGAAGAAGGTCCCTACTATTATTCTTTCGGTCTCTTATAAAGGAGTCAAATTTATTGATGCAACGAATAAGGTGGGTACTGCACCTCTCTGTGGTTTAGACACCAGATACGGTCCTGAGAATATGATCTAACATCCTTTGCTTCCCATCATGCGCAACATCCCCCATTTTAATCATTTCCCACCCCCCAACTTAATGCTCCCGAAACGCAACTGTAGATACACACACACACACACGCGTACACACACACACACATAGACAGAAGGGCACATTTCACTTGGGGGACTTGATCTAGGATTCCTGTACATATTTTGCTGTCACTTGTCCATGGTGCCTTCTCTAATAGACTGTGGCCACTTATTATCTGGCATGAACCTTTGGATCTAGAAAATATTAAAATAGAATAAAATAATGAAAATGCAGCAATGTCATCATTCTTCATCAGAGGAAATATTACCTGGTCAAGGGCTAGAACGCTTGTCTTTCCATTTCTCTCTCTCTCTCTCTCTCTCTTTCTCTCTCTCTCTCTCTCCATATATATATATCCTGTATTTTGATATATGTAATGAATACCTGACCCAAAGAACAGCTTCTATGACTTTAATATTTTTTAATTGCATTTAATTCTCAACTACTGATATGCAAGAGTTTGAACTGTATTGTTTTCTTAAGAAACACAATCAGAAAGCAGCGCAGGTCATGCTGGGACTCTGTTGGGACTTCGTGTTCACAGTAGGAAGTTTGTGGGCTCTAAGGTCAAAGGTGGACAACTAGGTTGCATTTTACTTAAAAAATGTCATAGAGTTCCTTCCTTGGCAACGATGACAGTGCTGGTGCTACACTAGAAAACTTAGGTGTGACCACGCTCTGTCTCCATCAACTCAAAACTGACTGGCTTCTCCTCACAAAACCCTCCAATGTCCACGTGCTTTATTCCTACATCCTTCCATCTGATAAAGTGTGGAAGGAGGGGAAATGAGGTGATCCCCGTTGGTGAATGCCATTTGAGGTTCGGATACTGGGGGGAAGTCCCATGCGCAATAACTTGGGTGTCTATAATAAATCTGAATCAACCAATTTGAAGTTTTCTTGATTTTTTCTGTAAGGAATCGGAGTGCTGCATTAGCATTCAGATGTGCCCAAGCTTCTCAAATCTACTTAGGAAAACAACCTCCCAGTTTTGGAAACAGCTAAAACCAAGCAAAAAGTTAATAACCCAGCATGGTCATGCTGGCCGCAATATCCAAAACACACTCAGAGTCAGATTCCTTACATGGAATGATTGTTTCAATTCTGCAATATGTTGGTGACGGTTATTGTTGTCAGGTTACGATTGTGGAGACTTAATCACAAAAACCCCAATTGATTTGCTTCTTTTCCTTCTTGAGAGCATCTTTACTGGTGCATAAACTTACATTATCCTTAGATTATAGTCAGTTCAAAAGTTCCAAAACTTTATGGCATGCTCATTGAAGATGCCATTGCTATCACTGTATCTAAATTTCAAGGAAGACTTTGGCATTTGGATTTTTTTCCCAACCTGGAATAACCGTCCCTACCCCTACTTGCATTTGGAAACCATGAATAGGAACGTATTTTCAGTGTATGAGTTTGACACTCTCTTAGATTAACAACCTTAGCAGGCTTTGATTCTGACAGTTTCCAAACAAGTGGTGTTTGTCCTGAGAAGTTTTCAGAGTCTTAAGGCTGTCAGCCCATGAAACTGGTGGCATGACTGTATGCATCTGTATTAATATCATCCTCTCTAACCTACGCTCCGTGATCAGAGGAACGAAGGAAAGCTCCGTCAGTTCTGTTGCATGTTGCTTATGGCCATATCAGGGGAGTCCGATGCCTAGAGGAGATATTTCTGCTTCGATCACCAATAATTAAATGAGTTACCCAGAGAACTCTGCTCACAGATGAGTACACTTTGGAAGTATAAGCACCAAAAGATATGCAAAAGATCGTTCTGTGTGAATAAAGACACTAAATAAAGAAGGCCAGTGTATCTTTCAAGTCTTTGCACTGTGTTCCTCAGCATATTTTAAAAATCTAGAGCAAAGGCAAAGAGCATATGTTGGTGGCAGGTGGAGCCAATCTCTCTCTACGACTATATGACAACATGTGCCTGAATTTTTCAGGAATTTAGAGACATTGACTTCAACATTGATGGATATACATGGTCCCTTATCCCAGGGCCCTACAATGTAGCTGATCTACCCCGGTGTGAGAGTGAATAGGAAGAGAGTGGGTGACTCAGGGTGATAACTCGTAGTTGCTGTGTGAGAAGCAAAGTAGAGAGATTTTATTTAGAAGGAAAGAAGAAAGAAATAGGGCAAGGCCACATTGGTGGAGTTTGTAAAAGGCAGAAAAGCACTGCCACCACCAAGGCTGAAGGCCTGGTTTCAGAAGTCACGGCGGATCCATAGTTGAAGGATCATGATCCCTCAAGTAGTGGCGTGGAGGGAATAGTGCTCATATATTTAGATTCTGGCAGTGTCTGCAGTGGCATCTTCGTATGCCACTTTGTTCTATAGCTAAGACCAACCTCTAATTAACACCCACAGCAGGAAAAGAGAGCAGATCGATAAACTCCAGAGTCCTGCCATCAATTTGTACCAGAGATTTCTCCCTTAGGAAGTGTCGCCTTCGTGGCCACTTTGATTTGAAGCGAAGGACTTGGGACAGATACACACACTTCAAGACTTCACAACTTGAGGCCACTAAACCTGTAATAAGGCACAACCAAGAATGACACCTTAACATTTATAGTTGATGTTTCCATTGTACTTTATTTTTAAAAAGTTCTCTCCTAACCATTGCATCTCTTTAATCCTGAGTGGTACAGTAGAAGGGGTTGTTCAACTTGCACTAGACAGAGAGAGTAACAGAAGGCCTCAGACCCTTTGCTAAGGCACACAACCGGTTGGTCATGGAAAACGAAAACTTGACTTTCCCACCTCCTATCCTAATACTTTTTTTGTTACTTCACAGCTACCTTCCACCAATTAGTTTGAAGTATAGTGGATAATTATGTGTTAGTTACTCTTCCATTCCTCTTAGCCCTCATTAGACTATATGAAAGATGAATCCTCTCGCAAAGCATCTCTTTTCTTTTACTCTAATAAATAAACGGCTTTGGCTGAGTTCAAGGGGAAGGATGAGGTGCCTAGTTGTAAACTCAAATGTATGGCCTAGCAACTTAGGAAACAAATCACTAAATCCTGATTCAAGAAGGAAGAAGTGGAAAACGGTCTTGAATTAAAAGTGAGACTTGGAATTGATTTAGCACTAAGATGTTGTTGATAAAGCACATCAGCTTTCTGCTGCTCACAGCCCAGAGGACTGTGACTATTCAGTTACAGCCCCATCACAAGTCAGCAGGGTCTTCCAGAGCTGACACAGTCCCTACTTCCAGCACTTGGCTAGGGGTGAGTTGCGTTTTGCCTTCCTGCTCTGACCCCCTCCTCAGTCTTCCCACCTGGATAAATCAGGAATGGTGCAGTGCCAGGGTTCATTTTTTGTTTGCTTGTTTTGAATGCCAACTTCAAACAGGGCTTATGCTATTTCGGGGGCACAAAATAATTCAGAACATTTGACTAAACAAGTGCTTGTTGTTTTTTATAGCACATACATCTCCTTCTAAGAATCTCAGAATCAAATTAAGAACCCATTAAGCATGTGTGCTCTTCTCATTGGCATCACTCACTCTGCAGTTGTCTCCAGTTAGCCCTGGCCCGGGGCTGCTGCCCCTATCTGGGGGGCCCTCTCGGGAGGGGAGTTGCATTCTCTCACTCAGAAAAGGCCTGGCCTGAGGACTCAGGAGAAATGCCCTGCCTGTCGGAGCCCCGAGTGAGGCAAGTGGGGAGAGTTCGATTTCTAGGCTCCATCACTTCATTATCACACGTCCTTCTTAGAACCTCTCTGTTCATTGGCTGCACCAAGAGTTCTCTTCTGCACCTGCCAGACAGACAGATGTCTAGCATTTTCTCAACACAAAGAAAGGCAGACAGATGGAAAAAAACAATCTCTCTTTGTTGAAGGTTACTGAGCCACCAAACTTTCTATTCCAAAGACGAGGCAAGGTGAGCCCCTCCCCAGAGCTTTTCTCGAGCCCTTCAAAAGCTCTCGTCTCCTTAGAACATGCTTAAGCAACATAAGAGTTCATTTGAAACCGAAGTATGCCCCCTGTCCCTCATGATGACGTCAGAGTGATGGCAGTGTTTCAATAGTGAGATCCCAGGTCCTCACCACATTCTAGCAGCGAATATGTATCAGGAAGTTCTGTTCGAATATGCATCCCTACACAGGCCATCCATATGCATTCATTTAACAGTATATTTTTTTAAGTGCCAGTTAGGATGATAAAAATCAGTTGTTCTTAATTGAGTATAGAATATTTTTATTAACCTGCCTCCCCTCTAGTTTAGACCATGGGAACAAAGAAATAAAAGTTTCAAGTGGGAGAGGAGGCTGATTTTGGAACAGCATAGAGGAGAGTAGCCTGGATGGGCAATTAAAAGACAGTCCTGGGCTCCTAGGGAGTAGAGAAGTGGGGGAGGGGTCCATAAAATTGGGAGAGGGTCAAGAAAGACAGTAAAATTGTCTAAGTCCATTTGGACTACTATAACAAATTACCATAGACTGGGGAGCTTAAACAATAAACATTGATTTCTCAACAGTTCTGAAGGCTGCAAAGTCCAAGATCCAGTCACTGGCAGATTCGGTGTCTCAGGAAAGCCTATTTCCTGATTCATAGATGGCCATCTTCCTTCTGTGCCCTCACATGGCAGAGAGAGCTAAGTAGCTAGCTCAGCACTAATCCCACTCATGAGGGCTCCACCCTCATGGCCAAATCACCTTCCAAGGGCTACACTTCCAAACAGCATTACGTTGGGGATTAAGATTTCTTTTTATAAAATAATTTTTTATTTTTTAATTACAGTTAACATATCATATTAGTTTCAGGTGTACAACATAATGATTAGACATTTATGTAACTTATGAAGTAATCACCCTGATAAATCTACTATCCAACTGATATATAGCTATTATAATGTTATTGGCTGTATTTCCTCTACTATAGTTTACATTCCCATGACTGTTTTGTAACTACTAATTTGTACTTCTTAATCCCTTCCCCTTTTTCACTCATCCTCCGAACCCCTTCCCATCTGCCAGTGATCAAAATGTTCTCTGTATCCTTGAGGTTTTTTCTGTTTTTCCAGTTATTTTGTTTTTTAGATTCCACATATAAGTGAAATTATATGGTATTTGTCTTTGTCTGACTAATTTCACTCAGCCTAATACCCTCTAGGTCCATCCATGTTATTGCAGATGGCAAGATTTCATTCTTTTTGTGGCTGAGTAATATTCTATGACATATATGTACCACTTCTTTATCCATTCATCCATCTATTGATGGACACTTAGTTGCTTCCATATCTTAGCTATTGCAGATGATGCTGCAGTGAACATATGGATATATTTTAGGTTTCTTCAGGTAAATATGCAGAAGTGGAATTACCGGGTCATCCTTTGTCTCTTGTTATAGCCTTTGTTTTAAAGTCTATTTTGTCTGGTACAAGTATTGCTACCCCAGCTTTTTTGTTTGTTTCCATTTGCATAAAATATCTTCTTCTATCCCTTTACTTTCAGTCTGTGTGTGTCTTTCATTCTGAAGTGAGTCTCTTATAGACAGTATGTAAGGGTCTTGTTTTCCTATCCATTCAGTCACCCTCTGTCTTCTGATTGGAGTATTTGATCCATTTACATTTAAAGTAATTGTCAATATATAGTTATTACCATTTTATTATTCATATTTTTAATCTTTCTTTCTCCTTCTTAAAGAAGTCCCTCTAACATTTCCTGTAATACTGGTTTGGTGGCAATGAACTCCTTTAGTTTTTTCTTGTCTAGGAAGCTCTTTATCTGTCCTTTGCTGGGTAGAGCAATCTTGGTTGTAGGTCCTTGCTTTTTATCACTTTGATTATTTCATGCCAGTCCCTTCTGTTTGCAAAGTTTCTGTTGAGAAATCAGCTGATAGTCTTATGGGTGCTCCCTTGTAGGTAACTAATTGCTTTTCTCTTGCTGCTTTTAAGATTCTCTCTTCATCTTTAACCTTTGGCATCTTAATTATGATGTGCCTTGGTGTGGGCCTCTTTGGGTTCATCTTATTTGGAACTCTCTGCACTTCCTGGCTTGTATGTCTACTTCCTTGGACAGGTTAGGAAACTCTTCTGTCATTATTTCTTCAAATAGGTTTTCAGTTCCTTGTTCTCTCTCTCTTCTCCTTCCAGTGCCTCTATGATGTGACTTGGTACGCTTGACATTGACCCCGAGGCCCCTTAAACCATCCTGACTTTTTTGGATTCTTTTTTCTTGTTGCTGTTTTGATTGAGTGTTTTCTGCTATCTTATCTTCCAAATAACTGATTTGATCCTTTGTTTTACCTAATCTATTTTTAATTCCCTCTAATGTATTCTTCATTTCTGCCTGGTTTCTTTTTTATGTTTTCTATCTCCATTTTTATGTTTTCTATTTCTTTGTTGAAGTTCCCACTGAGATCATTGAGCATCCTTGTAACCAGCGTTTTGAACTCTGCATCTGGTAGATTGCTTGTCTCTATTTTGTTTAGTTCTTTTTTGGGGGGAGCTTTGTTCTGTTCTTTCATTTGGGACATGTTTCTTTGTCTCCCCATTTTGGCTGCCTCCCTGTCTTTGTTTATATGTATTATGTTGAGTGGCTATGTCTCCCAGTCTTAGTAGGTGTCCTGTGGGGCCCTTTGGCACAATCTCCCTGGTCACCTGAGCCAGGTGCTCCAGGTATGTACTTTATGTGGATTGTGTGTGCCCTCCTGTCATAGATGAGCCTCGGTTGCTATTGGCATGTCAGTGGCAAAAGACTGACCCTCAGGCTGATTGTGAGGACTGACTGTGACTTACAGTGAAGGAGCTGTTGTACAGGGGCTGACCCTATGGAGCAAGGTTCGCTTTTACAGGGCTCAGGTGTCTGTCCTTTGGGTGTGTCTTTTGTGTAACTGATTGGGTGGTGCTCTGGTGTGGTATGAAGCTGGCTACCAGGGCCTCTTGGGAAGGTCTCTGGTATAGGCCAAGATCAGCTGCTGCCTGGTCCCTTCCCAGGGCCACTTGATATGAGCTACAAAGTGATCTGCAATGGTTGCCACTTGTGCTGGGCTTAGAGATGCCTAGGAGAGGCTAAGCAGTGAACCGAGGCCAGTTGCTACTCGTGCTTGTTTTGGGTTTGTGAACTTTGAAAAGTTTTAGGAAATTCTGCAGAATGAGACAAGACAGAATGTTTGTTTGGAAAAGCCACTAGAAGCAGCTTGGGTAGGCCTATAAGTTGGATGGGGAGGGGTCTCGGGGAATCACCAGGGCAGGGTGAATGGTGTTAGCTAGGTTGATAGATACTCAGATATGGTGCCCTCCTGAGCGTGCAGGCTGGGTTGGGGGAAGGCTCAACAAAGGAACAATGGGTTCTGCCAACACTTTTGCCTGAGAGAAAATTGCCCCTCCGGCTCTTGCCCTAAAGCCAGACAATTCTTTCCTCCCAGTATGTCCCTAGCACTTTTCAAGCTGCTGCCCCAGCTCCAGAGCTCAGAATGAGTGAGTCTGTCAGTTAGTAAGTCCATGAACACCTGGGACCCCAACAGCCCTTTGTCTCATGTAGTCATAATCTCCACTGATTTCACAGCCAGAGGTTGTGGGGACTTCTTATACAGGCACTGAAACCCTGGACGAGGGAACCTGGTGTGTGGCTAGGACACTTCGCTCCTCATGGGTGACCTCCCTCCCAATTTTTAACAGCCATATGTGGGTGTGGGGCAAGCTTGTTCCAAGTGTCTACCCCTCCTGCCAGTCCTTAGTTGTAGGACTTCTGTTCAGCTATGTTTCAGGCAGTTCTCAAGGACGGTTGTTCTGTGGTTTAGTTGTAATTTTCATGTGGTCTGGGAGGAGGCAAGCACAGTGTTTACCTACTCTGCCATCTTGACTAGAAGCCAAGATTTCAACACATGAATTGGGAATGACACAGTCATATAGTCCATAATAGAGACCTCCAAAGATACACTTTACCTACTTTACAATTTTGCATAGAACCACGATGCTGTCATACACCACTGAAAATCGAGAGTGCTTTCTTATAAATTGCAAGATTCATAAAACTCAATGCAATAAAAATCATAGGGCACTTTTCACTATAATACTTTCCCAAGAAGTTGGTCTACCTAATGCTAGTAAATAATCTCAAGAACACAAAATGTCAATTTAATTAACCATTGGAGTCAATGCTTTATTTCTGGTAACAGTGGATCCTAGACAGGTGGCACCAAATCTACACAGACTTCCCAAGGTAATGACAGCCCCTAATTAAAATGATGGTGGAAGCTCTCGGTACCTGCTAACATTGTACCTGTAAAGACTATGTAGATCTTATTATTTTTAAGTTCATTTTTAGACTCACTAGTTCCTAATTTAGATTTCTACTTTAACAAATTCTATCTGAATGTCAGAAAAGGATCATGACCTTCTGGTTTGAAACTGTATCTTGCAATAGAACGTTACTTGTTTACGGGATTCCAATTTCAATTTGAGTAATTTTTGACAGAGCGCTGCATGTAGTGTCAACATACGGGGCCATGGTGAAGAATGTCTTAATTTCATTTTCTTTTATGTGTTAATTCTGTAATTGCTTCCCAGCCACTTAACTCGGTAGAGTGAGGGACATGAAGTACTTAATGGGGATGCTGGCGGGGAAGGACATTTTGTAAGCTTTTTTAGGCATTGATGGATATACGTGGAACATTATATTACCAACAGGTTATTTAAGACTGTGCAATTAAAAAGTAATTAGGTAACTAAAGCATAAAGGGATTTAGATCTATGACAACTGGAAAAAAACAAATGGGATATTAAAAGATAAAAATGATTGCACCATTATGTGAAGTTTTTTGCTTTTTAAATACATCTGTGTATCAAAAGGAGTTTCTAGCAGGGTTTGCAGCCAAAGTGATGCTTCTTCATTGTTTTGTGCTTCAAGATAATGATACTTAAAACTTTCCTCTCTTACCTCCCACCAGTTATTCTTAGAGGCAGGTTGGGGTGAATGGGCTGGCAGAGAGATGGCATGAAGAAACGGTACAGAGAAAAAAATGAAATGATATTAAACCAGTGAGAGAAATGAGGGGCATTACAATATATTTGAAAGAACCTGAGCTCCCAGTCAGGTAACCCCAAATTTCAGTACCAGCTTCACCACACACCCTATGGAAGGCACTTCCACTCTCTGAGTACCAGTCTCCTCACTTATAAGTTTATCATAGCCACAGCACCCACTCATAAGTATACATGTTGGGTAAAGTTAGTAAAGTGCTGTCATCCACAGGGCCCTGTGTCAGGCAAGGCACCCAAGGCCAAAATAGTGTGGTGTGGTGTTTCCCTCATCCCACCCCTACGCCTTCGTCTCCATGGAGTCTCCCAGAGACAGCATCTTGATGCTTCCATCTGTGTACTGCCTTCTGGACCTGCCTTTGCTCTAGGGGAGGAGAGGCAGGGCACAAGACAATGAGCAGCAAGGTGATGACACATCAGCCTCCTTGGGGCAGTTCCTCCCAGCATGCAGGACATGGCCGGTAATCTTTTCCAGACAGAGTTAGCAGGAGGTAGCATTGCCTATCTACAGGTATACATGGGGATAGAAACAGTAAAATGATTAGTAATTACTTTAAAAAAAAAAAAGTGTCTGCCACCCAAACTGCTTTTGTGCACAGCACCTGGTGAGAACCACGCTCCAGGATGTGACTATTTTAGGCTGTTTTTAATTAAATGATCTGGCGTACATTTACCCATAGATAGGATGTTGGATCACTTTGAATGTTGCTGGTCTAGAACATTCTAGAAAGGAAGAAAGCAGCTACTTCTCTGGTCATTTGCCTTGGCTCTAAAATATGCTGATTTGCAAAGGAAACTAATGGTTATTTGTGTCATCTTTTCCCAGAACATAATTGCTGAGCATGAAATCCGTAATATCTCCTGTGCTGCCCAGGACCCAGAAGACCTCTCAACATTTGCTTATATCACGAAAGATTTGAAGTCCAATCACCACTACTGTCATGTGTTTACCGCCTTCGATGTGGTGAGTAACTACCCTCTTTGGACGAATTAAATATTTCCCCAAACGTACCTGGATATTATTGAAAGCCCAACTGGCAATTAAGGTACTTGGCGTGTTTACCAAGCGTTAAGGTATATCTCGCATAAGGTATTTTACAGACTTAGCTTTTCTGAGCTTTTTCTATAGAATGCTACTTCTACCTAGTATCTGATCTGTCTTTGCTCAACTATTAACTTCATTTTTTAGATTTGACGAATGCCTTTTTTTCTCTGGTATCAAAATATAGTAAATGTCTTCCAGCCTCCTTATTCCTTCACTGTATCTGTCAGTTGTCTCTGGTAGCCATTTCTAGATAGTAGGGAATAATAATCTGGGTTTGTTTGGAAAAATAAATTTCAGTGCCTCATACAATAGTATGGTTTTCTGTATTAAATAGAAGTCAAATTAGACACCTACAAATAATAATCAGGAACACCAAGATTTGGTCCATTTGCTTATTCGGAAGTTAGTCTTGTAATGATGTCTTTATGATATCACACCACTTATAGTTCTATTTGTCATTAAGCCTAAAAACTAGCTCATATAGATCAAACTTGGAAAATGAAAGCAATTCTAGAAAATAATAAGTGTTCCTTAAAGGTATATATGTTGCTGTAACCATGAAATAATTTGTAATCGGAAGAATTCTAAAGTGTCACTTTAATTTGACAATTCTACTCTGTTCAGTGTATTTGAAATACAAATAGTTAAAGAATTACATAGAAATTATAGTGTAATATATTCTTGGCCAGCCCACAGTTCAATGTCCTGGGTAAGACTGCTCAAAGCAGTCATTTTCAGTTCTGACAAACACCCATGGACCAAGGACTATAAGGCAAAATCTGCCCCTTTTAAGGTATGTTAGGCTTACGCCCAGAGCATTTCCATCATGCTGCATGTGGCTCATCCCTTCAGTTTTTGAAAATTCCTTCTGTTTGGGGAGGCATGAGGAGAATAATGTAAAAGTGGCATGTGGTAACAGTAAAGAGTGCAAAACAAAGCCCTCAGAGGCCGCTCTAAATATCTCTGGATGTGTTTGTTTGCATGAGATCAGCGGTATTGATTAGTTATTTTAGCAAAGCTTTCTGGTGCCTTCAGCATAACTTGCTGTTCTTATAAAGTGTAATCATTTTTTTAAACAGTAAAATTCCATTCTATCCTCGTATATTTTGGTTTGCATGAAACACCTTTCTCTGTGGGAGTTGAACTGGTATCATAGAAGGAGCAGACAAATCAGAGTTCACATCCCATCACAGCCGTCCGTTCCCTCATCTTAGACAAGTTGCAGGACTTTCCTGAGTCTGATTTCCTTTGTGTATAAAACAGGTACAAGGATTTATACCTCACAGGTTTTCATTGGGATTCAAATGAAGGAGCTTATGTAGAGTGCCTCATAAATAACAGGCGTTCAGTGTTAGTTCCACCCCCACCTGTTCTCTCTCTTTGCCTACTGGCATCACAATTGACAACCTGGCCCCTTGTTCTGCTAAAAGACATAAGATAAATTTGCCAGAAGTGTATTTATGGTCCAAAATTTTCCCACTGCCCTTGTAAAAGAACCAAAAAGAAAAAAAAAAGGAATAAATAAAATAAAAACAATAGAAAGAAAATATTGACTGCAGATTTCATACTGGTATATTGCCTCTGTATATTGTTTTCATTGAATGTCAATATTTTGATAATTTTCATAATGAATTCCAACCTTTCTCTGAGTATTGAAGCATTCTTCTCTAAACTGGTTTTTACAGTAATATATAATTTACCTTTATAAGAGTATCCAAAACATTATTCTACATTATTCTACATTCAAACTAAAAATGATAGCCATCTGCACCCCTGAGTTTTTTAGATATAGATAGATATAGATATAGATATAGATCTATATATATATATAATCAACTGTTTAGTTTTAGGAGCAACATGATGTCCCTGATCAACATTTGGAAATTAGAGAATTGCTTCATTTTTTTGTTTTCATCCAGATGTTTGATTTAATGTAGACATTCACTAACTTAGGATTCTGGTATCAGCCCCAAAAGATTTTCATCCTGTACCACAAATCCACTATTTTAATCCTTTCTAGGTGAACACAGTTTGTCTAACTTCAAAAATAGTAACAGGAGGCACCAGCCTTGACCTGGGCCTTTGAGCAATTTTGAGATGCAACAAGCTTTGCTGGCACTAAAAAAAGCCTCTTTGAGCATGGATTTTGTATCTTTATGTAGGGCAGCTCAATGTTCGGTCCAATCTTGAAGCCTTAAAATTCTTTTGATATAAGTCAGTCCCCAAATGGCCAAAAGAAAAGAATACCTTAAGTATACATTTAATCTTTTAGCTTATATGTATATGTACATGTGCATTTTTAATTGCAAAGTCATTATCACTTTGACCTTGTAGGTCTTTTATGGGTCACAAAATGTTTTTATGAGTATCTGCTATTATCAAAAAATTTAATGACATCTCAGATGCTTCTAGTTTATGGAGAGTTAGATTTGAAATAGAGCATCTTCCCATAGAAATCCTGTGATCTCAGAAGGGAGGCCCAAACCTCCTTACAAAAGCTAGCATACGAAGTTAGCATAGTCCACTTACTAGAGTCTAATATACTCAGACTCCAGGAGTGGGTGGAGTGTGCCCTGTTTCCCAAGATCATTTGGCTGTGATAGATTTTTTTGGAGAACACCTTGCAGGGATGGAGTTCTGTAGAACACACTTCAAAAAATGTTATACTTCACGATCTCTATGCCTATTTCCATTTCTTAGAATCTGTGCTACATTCAGCATGTGATATTTTCAGTTTAGGTAACAGGTAGATGAAAATGAAAAGACTAGAGCAAAAATGGTATTAGGGTTTCCAAGAAAAAAAGCCAGTACGTACCTACCGGCAAGTACCAGGCCTGCTGTGCATTCTAGACTCTATTGCGGCAGCTGATTTCTATTCACGTTTCTAACTTGCTAGGCCCGGAACACGCCTCACCCACCACAGAACAAAAGGCTTTCCTAATTCCATCTTTCAAGCAATGAGAACTTAGGGGAAGAGGGAACAGTAGGACTGAGTAGAAAAGAAGGATGTATTAAGAGGTTAGAAGTCATGGGGTTAAAAAAACAGATTCAGCGTGAACTTTCTGCCTTTCTTATCTCAAATGAGTGAAGGAGAATTCCATGCAGCTAGGATTACAGAAGGGGGGATGGGTATTTCAGTGGCCCAAGGCTGCAGTGATCATCCTTCAAAGGCCACGATAGGTAAGAGACAGGTATAACCAAGCTAATTTGGAAATTATGATCTTTTATATATTATTCACTTGGTTAGTCTAGAATTCTAAGTCATAGAATTGAGGTGGGTCAGTCAGAAAGATTTTCATGCACTATCTGTGGGAGTATCAGATCTATTTTAAAACTCTGGAAAGACCTCATTCAATAGTTTTAAAATACGAAAAGTTTGTTTTTTAAAATAGCGTTAAAAGCCATGACTGCTGCTAGACCCTTACTAATTCTCACTTCTCTATAAAGAATATGTTTGCAGTCCTTGATATTTTTAACCATGCTCATTTTCCTCTTACTTGCAACCCCCAAATGCTGTAATCTTCAGTGTGCAGCACGTGGCATGGCTTCGACTGGCTCCAGAATGTGTAGGGAATGTCGAAGCCGTGATGCTGGTGGGTGGTGCGTGGGGGAGATGAAGCTCCCTCTCTCCTGTGCTTTCTTGGCTTAGTGTGGGCCATGAAATGATCTAAACTGGAGACACAAAAATGACAAAATGCGAGAAAGCATGGTCAGTGGACTGTGCAATAACATTTCATAGTACTCTACCATCAATATGTACCAGCGAGCAAAGCAGAGAAGAACACTCTGCTGGAGCGGACTTGCTAGAAGTCAGCCACATCGTCATGATGAATGAGACCTGTGCCAGCTTTCGACTTTGGCTTTGCTGCAAGTTTCTTTCTTGGTTGTCTCATCAGTTTAATGAAATTAAAATTCCTGAGCCTTTTTTTCCCCCCAGTTTTACTGAAATATAATCGACATAGAACATTGTATTCGTTTTAGGTACACAACATAATGATTTGGTGTATATATGTATATATAGTAAAATGATCACCACAATGAATTTAGTTAATGTCCATCACCTCACACATTTATAGGTTTTTGCCCTTTGATGACAGCTTTAAGGTCTCCTCTTTTCGCAGCTTTCAAATATATAATACAGTCTGGTTAACTATAATCACCATGTTTCACATTATATCCCCAGAACTCATTGCCTTGTAATTGGAAGTTTGGACCTTTTGATCACCTTCACCATTTCACTCTTTCTCAAACGCTGAGATTATTTCCACGGAGTAGTTTTGAGGTTCCTGATGAAAAGTGTCTGTGGCTTATGTTGCAGAGATTGTCCCACCAAGTGGGAACTTAAAGGTGCAAAAGAACTTTTGTAATTGATGTTAGTTGACCTCTGACAACTAAATCGATATCCTATGTGGAGCTAGGTGGTCTCTTTCATTGCTTTTCATTTTCTCCAGCTGAAAATGGCGCTCAACCTATTTGACCTGATACAATGAAAGTACATGGCAAGCTAAGAAAACGTTAAAGTGCATAGAGCCTTTAAGATTGAACTGGAACACTTTCCCTGGCTAGTCTCCCACTTAGGAAACAACAACCTACAGGTAGAGTAGAAGGCTTCTCTGGCCATATGCAGCCAGCTGACACCCATCAACAAGGTCTGTCACAGGAGGGATCCTGCTCCTGAGAACAGTGAATGGCCCTGATTGAATAATAAAGGCAGCACCACAACCCATGGTCCTTATACACCACCCACCCACCCCACCCACTCCCACCAAAAAAAAAGAATAAATGAACACTGCTGGGCTGCATTTATCTATATCTGTTCTCTATTTAGCATAAATCATTGAGAATTAACTATAACCAAGCCTTAAAGCCATTGGTGGGTGGATATTCAAAGAATAATAGTCACTCTTTTTCTCTCTCATCCCTGTTGGGATGTCACCAGAGCCTGAAATTCATTACATTTTTTATAAAGTTGGAAAGAAGATAGGCATTCTGAAGTTTTTTCTCACAGATTGTTTTGCAGCATTCATACATGTATTCATTATCTCTCTCTCCTAAATAGCTAAATATCAGGTGTCGTGTTCAGAGTGTGGCCTTTAGAATCAGGCTGGTTTTAAATCCCAAGTCAGCACTTCTTACTTTTATAGTTTGGGCAAGAACACCTCTAATCCTCAGTTTCCTCACCTGTGAACTAAAGATAACAATAGTACTCACCACCTACAGTTATTATAAGGATTAAATGAGACGGCAGATGCCTGTTTCCTGCACGTGATGTCCAGTCAGTCTTCACTGCTGAGGGCGGGAGAGCAGTAGGAGCAGGTGATGGTGATGGCTGTATTCTTTCCTGTTGTCAGACCCTGTGTGAGGATCTATGTCCCAGTGTTTAGCTTACCACATGTGTGCTGCAGCAGTCTTCCACACCTGAGGGAAAAAGTCCTTATGAAACCTTTATTGAGTGCCTACCATGAGTCAGGCACAGGTCCCTGCACTCCAGGAGCTCATAGTTTCGTAAGGGAAGTGAGGACATAACAGATAGTTGCAACAAAATTATACCTGCATTATCCTGGAGTTGTGCCAGCACCCAGCGAGGCTGAGGCTCCCAAAGGAGGGGCACTAGGGCTGGAAACTGAACATTTAGTTTATGTGAACATGTGGTAAGTTTGGAGGAGTGACAGCTCATTAATTCACTTATGATGAGCTTGGAGCATTAGACAGGCATCTGCAATAAGCAAGAAAAAGTCATTTATATTTACTGTGTTTACTAAGCCGAGGAAATGGACTTGTCCATTTGAGAAAGACTTTTAGCAGCAAGGGTTAAAATAAAAAGGGTATGATTTTGGTAAGAGTTTCTTTTGAAGGCATCACAAGTTAGTGAAGGGTTCACGGTAGCTTCCGCCAGGAGCTTTTAGTTTTGGAAGCTGGGGAGAGGTTGAAATCTAGCAAATCTCTCCTCTGTACACCCGTTTCCCAAACCCCTGCTGAGAACAGGATAAAGATCGTTAGGCCGTGTCTCTCTTCTGTCCTATTGGCCAGTCCCTCCAAGATGGGTGCTGTCTTGCCACCTTAGGCTATGGTTCCATGAGGACAGGTGACCACAGGGCACAAGTGCATGACAAACCTAGAATGTGATAAGAAAGCAAGTCATGATTTAGAGAGCAGGGCCCAACCTCCTCCCTGGGTCTTTTGCTCAGCCGATGTGCACTCATGTACCAGGGTGAGGCATGAAGTGAAACTTTAGCTGATACTGTGGAAAGCTCTGCCACCGATAAAAAGGTTTTTGAAGAACGTTTAATGGCATGCAAAAACCACACAAGATTTAATGTTACATGAAAAAGCATCTTATGCAACTGCATATAAAAAGTCTGATTCTAATCGCGTTTATAAATTCACATATGTAAATATTCATATACCATATAAAAATATTTGTATAAAAAGAAAATACACCAAAATACGTTGGTGCCTATATCCCAGCAGTAGAATTTTACAGGTGATTTTTATTTTATTTTTGATGTATTTTCAAAATTTTCTACATGCATCCTGTTATAATTAAGGGAAAATATTGATTTCATGATTCTTTTAATTAGCTGAAATTAGCCGTAAAAAAAAAACTATCTCCATTTTGGCTTCTTGATATGTCAGCCCTGGACCAGATAGGCATCTTAGCAGAGTGCCTAATATTTATGTCTAAATGCTAATGACCTATGATTGGGCAATATTTATTTCTATAAATATAATCTATCAAGATTCATTTCTGGCTTGTACTTGAGAGAACTAACTATAGGTAGAGCTAAGGAGATGTCAATGAATTCTGTAACTATGCCCAGAATATTCTCAGTTATTTTTGCCTCAGGATGTGGGTGAACCAAGTTGTAGACGAAGCTTACCCTAAGTCTTAAAAAACAAGTACAAGCAAAATACACCCAAAAGAGAAATGTGGCTTCTTTCAGGGGACCCCACAGAAGACCCAAATTGAAAAACGCTTTCCTTTGTCTTCAGACCCGCGAGGGCATGGCCTGCATTTGTTCATCCAAACCTGCCCACGGGAGAGAAGACAGAAGGGAAGAAGTAGCTCTGGCCACCCACAGTCACCCTTATCTTTCCCTTAAGGTGCAAATCCTCTTATCTTAGGGACCTACCAGGCAGCTTCCTTTTTCAATTCTTCCAACAAACGTTAGTCGAGCACTCCACATATCCTAAGCCTTAGAGATACTAATTCAAATGAAACCAGAGCCCTCAAGGAGCTCCGTATACTTGGGGAGTTGGACCTATAAAGAGAAAATCCTAATGAATTCCATGCAGTGAGTAGAGCTGTGGAGCCACCTGAGGAGGAGCCCCTGACTGAGCCTGGGAGATCGGGAAAGAGGATTCAGAGAAGGCTTCTGGAAGATATAAGACCCCACGCGATTCTTCAGAGATATGCAGTAGCTCACCAAAGGTGGGAGTTGGGAAAAGGATGTGTTGCCAAAAACAAAAGCCATTTTATAATAAGCAAAATACTTGGCCATTTGGGATAGTTTGGGGGGTGAGTGTTGCAGTGAGGACATCCTCTGAGATGAAAGCCAGCCCCTTGGTCGTTGCAGCACTGGCTGGTGGATTGTGCAGCCCTGCAATCGGGTCTTTGTGTAATGTGCTACGATTTAGTGTCGCACCCATAGAACCCTCGTCTCTAAACTGAATTCCTAGTTAGCTGGGTAAAAGACAAACAGCTTCTAATCAGAGAATCCTGGTGCTGCTAGGGTAGGAAGGGACCTGGAGGTCACCTGGACCAGACCCTGTCCTCAGTGCCATCTCCTCAGTGGCAGTGACGGGTGCCATAGGTAGGTAGCCTCCCGTGGATTTAGTCCATCCAGGTTATCCAGGTGTGCTCATCGTTCGCTGGCACTGCTGTACCAAATCACTGAGGGTCCTCGTAAGGCCGCTGGCTTCTCTGCCTCGCCCAGCTCATCCCTGTGTAGACACAGCCCTTGCTTTGAATGTCTATTTGCACCCTCTTCGGGTGTGGGTAGCCTCTGTCGACCTCAGAAAGTGCCTCTGCCAACCCCAAAAAGCCAAAGAATAGACAGGTTTGGCCTGTAGCTTTTCAAGGTTATGGAACGAACACATTTACTTGTTCAGTCACTAAAACGTAGTGGTTGTTTTTTAATGCCAATGGAATTTGCCAATAGACAGGTCAGAATGGTCCACTTGTAAAGAGCAGCCTTCCAGCCTGGGCCGGCCTCTCTCCCTCTGGTGTCTGCTCCCCTCTCAGCTCATTTCCTTTTTTGTCACTTTGACTAGATGTTTTGGAGGCTTGTGTTTAATGTGCCTTGTCATTCATTTTGGTTGTAATGGGTTAAACAATGTAAGCTCTCAAATAAATGTTTTGCGATGGACACTATACCTGCCTCCTTCCATAAAGGATTTAAGGCAACCTACGCACATAGGTATGATAAACCTGAGCATATAGATACATACCAATCTAAATTAGGGAAAATACAGACTGAAAAGAAGGGTGAGGACAGCGTATTCATCCTCTCAGAAAACAAAACTTCGGTGAGACTGTAAGAACTTTTTGTCCTGGGTCTCCATGAGGGGATATTATAGGATAGTGTCTTCACCAGCATTCATACAGTGAATCTCCAACACACAAGATGGTTTCTTAGGGGGTCCCTCAATGAAAGTGGGGGGGCAGCACACCAGCTGACTCATGAAAGCAGGAAGACAGCATAGCCTATTATGAAGTCAGATCTGATATGAATCCTGACTCTGCCCCTTACTAGCTGTATGAATTTGGCCAGCTTAATCAATATTACTGATCCTGACCCTCTCACGTGTAAAATAGGGATGATAATTCCTCCTATGTTAAGTGATTGTGAGGGTTAGATAATCACATCAGGCATTTAGCTCATCCCTGCAATGAGGTGAGCAGTGTCATGCGGTTGTTGCCACTATGACTGCTTTATCATCCCTATGAGAGGAAATAGAATGTGGTTCAAGTTCACAGGTGGTCTGACTTGGTGCAGGAATCAAGCCTAGCAGAGCTACGTGATGGGTTGACTGCATGTCCCTAAGTTAATGTCTACAGACAGCATTTGCCATCTTGGCTTAAGAGAAATTTCACAGTAGAAAGTTCAACTCTTTGCTTAGTACTTGGAGTAAAGGTATTGGGGTTCCAGGATAAAAGAAAAGCTGGGTGTTCTAAAATTCAACTGAGCAGATGTTAGAACTGACATCCAAGGTGAAAACTGAGGAGCCTAAACAAATTCTTGGCCAAGTAGATGGCCAGCCTGCCGGGACGTGGAGGTGAGCCATGGTAACACCTGCAAACAGGGCCTGGATTTTGCCTGGAAAACAGTTTCCAGCCTTCTCTGCCAAAGAATGAAGAGGCACTCAGAACTCCAAACTGACAGATAAAGAATGAATGAGATTATTTCGAGCTAGAAGATTTTTCTCTTGCTTTTAATTATCAAAATGGAAAAGCTCGTTATTTTTATGATTATAAAATTATTCATCT
>NW_011888797.1:160510-184999 GCF_000151845.1 Pteropus vampyrus | reverse complement strand
GAGGTGAGCAGTGTCATGCGGTTGTTGCCACTATGACTGCTTTATCATCCCTATGAGAGGAAATAGAATGTGGTTCAAGTTCACAGGTGGTCTGACTTGGTGCAGGAATCAAGCCTAGCAGAGCTACGTGATGGGTTGACTGCATGTCCCTAAGTTAATGTCTACAGACAGCATTTGCCATCTTGGCTTAAGAGAAATTTCACAGTAGAAAGTTCAACTCTTTGCTTAGTACTTGGAGTAAAGGTATTGGGGTTCCAGGATAAAAGAAAAGCTGGGTGTTCTAAAATTCAACTGAGCAGATGTTAGAACTGACATCCAAGGTGAAAACTGAGGAGCCTAAACAAATTCTTGGCCAAGTAGATGGCCAGCCTGCCGGGACGTGGAGGTGAGCCATGGTAACACCTGCAAACAGGGCCTGGATTTTGCCTGGAAAACAGTTTCCAGCCTTCTCTGCCAAAGAATGAAGAGGCACTCAGAACTCCAAACTGACAGATAAAGAATGAATGAGATTATTTCGAGCTAGAAGATTTTTCTCTTGCTTTTAATTATCAAAATGGAAAAGCTCGTTATTTTTATGATTATAAAATTATTCATCTTCATTTGAATAAAGTCCAAAACATACAGAGAGGTACAGAAAAGACAAAAAATCATCCACGATCTCAACACCCAGTGATAACCACTAGTAACATTTTAGTATATAATATTCTTGTTTTCTATGCACATAGGCAGATGTCATCTATGTTTGTATATATGCATATATTTTCACTTGCAGTCTTTTAACTAGTTTTTTTTTTTAAACGACTTAATTTTCATTTTAAATGGCTGCCTAGTGTTCCACTGCAAGGATCTATGTAATTAATTAGTCTGCTATCAATGAAAACTTTAAACACTATAATGAATATTCTCGCAAACATGCCATTGAACCCTTGAGCCAAAAAGATTTTCAAACCAGGAGTTTCCAGCGCAAAAAAAAAAAAAAAAAAAATCTAGTGAAACACCAGTTAATATAAATTAGTTATCTGGGTGGTCAGGGCTTTTTCTAGGGGACAGATTGCCCACGGTCCATGCGGCAGTTTTCCTGACACCAAAGTGATGAGTACGATGAGTACAACCTGTGACTAGGATGCAAGAAGACAGTGGGGGACAGCTCTTGGTCTCTCCATGAACCTCCCCTGCCCTACATCATTCGGTGAGCACTTCCTGGGCACTCACTGTAGGCCAGGCGTGGGCCAGGCACCAGGGCCTCAGTCCCTGACACATGGGCATAGTTCAGCAAACATCGCTGTTGACATTCACCTGTGATCCTGGCTGCCTAAAGGGACCCGCAGTAAATACAAGCTACCTACACTTGTCTGCAGTTTGCATAAGAAAAACAATTTTGCATCCCTGATTACAATTAGGATCTATCCTTAAAATGGAATGACTCCTCGGCTTCCTCTAAGGTAGCAATTCTTAATCCACATATTAAAATCTCTGGGGGGCGGGGCAGGGAGAGCAGGGCTTCAGAGATCATGATGTGCCCCTTGGGCAGTTGTCCCCATTGAATTAGGACTCCCTGACTCCATCCTAAAGAGCATCTGCTGGAGAGCGAGTGTCGCCTGCATCCCTCACATCATCCTCACACCACCAAAGGGGCCTCCACAGGGTGATAATGCCAGTGTTGGTACTTCATGTCAAGGGACACAAGGGACACCTTTCACCTGGAGACTGCCTCTCCTTCGGTCCTGGCATAAGTCTCAAGCAAATTGCATGACCATTAGGTATCCTCACTCCAGCCAAGATGCATCAATCACCCAGAAGCTTCCATATTTAATGTTTTTAAGCTTTTGGTTTCCTAACAGTTTACAGAAGTCTTTTACATTAAGTACAGTTTTAAGGTGTAGCGGTCGAGAGGGCAGCCTATCAGAACACCAGGTGCTGGCTTTGTGAGCAAGTTAGTTAACTTTTCTAAGCTTAATTACCTCACCTGCAAAACAGGACTACTCATAGCCCCACAGCACAGAGTGGTCCGAATTAAATGAGAGGTCACGTAGAGCATATGGCGTGGTGCGTGGAGCATAGTAAATAATAAATGTTAACTGGTACTGTCATTGGGTTAACTGTTATTCTGAGTGATTCTCAAAAAAAAAAAAATCCAGTGAGGTGTGTACTGCATATGCTATTATCCCTGGTTTAATTTAAGAAAACCGAGGCTGAGAGCTCTTCCCAGTATTTCTCTTCTCCCACACCCGCACCAAACACCCACACATGCACGCACACAGGCCACATTCTTTCATTGGTGGTCAATGTGAGGTAGGAAATACTCAAGGCCAATTGCCTTACATGTGATTCTAAAAAGAGACTCATGCTGGAAAGGCAGGTGTGTTCCAATAAGTGAGGAGAGGCAGAAGGTTCCAAGGTCACAGACAGATGCTGGGTTGAAGCATTTGAGCATTTGAGACAGGTGAGATAATAGAGGTAAAACTCCGTGAGTTTAAATTTATGCCTAATCGGGGTTAAGATCATGAGATCACGGTTATACCGACTTAAAAGGACACTCCAGCTCTGTGGTTTGGGCTGGCATGTGTGACCTGAATGCTTACAGTGACCTGTGCCCAGGATGGCTCGAGGAATCAGCTACGTCTCCATGGCCAGGCTGGCGTGGTAGCCCCAGGATGGGCCTCCTGCCACCACATCCTGTTCATCCCAGTGCTGGGGCTGATTCTCCCTCCTGCTGCCTGAATGAGGGTCCAGCCAGCCTTCTTTGGCATCGCACAGCGCTCCAGTTATCTGTGGCTGCCTAATATACCACCCCAAAACTTGATGGCATAAAACAACACCCATTTTAGTGTATTTACGATTCTGAGACTGGAATTTGGGCAGAACACGGCAGTTCTGTTCTTCTTTGCTCAACACTATCCAGGGCCTCTGCTGGGGGGTGCTCAGATCACTGCAGATGCTGGGACAGCTGGGCTGGGGCCATCTGTCTGAGCCTTGGGTCCTCTCCATGTGGCATCTCCTGGAGCTCGAATGTCAAGGATGACTCCTTCACTCCATAACTGGAGCCTGAGCTGGAGGGTGGCTGCAAATGCATTTTCTCTCCAGGCAGCTTCTCCCCGTGGCCAGCTCGGACATCCTCGTAGCACAGTCATCTCAGGGTGGTCACACTTTTTACACATGGCTGGTTCCCCTCGCAATAAGTGTAGTACAGGAGACCCAGGTGGAAGCTGCAAGACTCCTTGCAATCTAATCGTAGAAATCCCAGCATGTCATTTCTGTTACGTTCTACTATCGAGAACGTCATTAAAACCAATCCTGATTCAAGGGGGTCAACAGGGAACACAGCATAGGGAGGGGTGAATTGACGGCAGCCATCCTGGAGCTACCACATACAGATAGAGTTGAGAACAGGAGTCCTGAGTCACAAATATTGGTTCATATTTCAGCTTGGTAACTTTCTAGCTCTGTGATGTCAGGCAAGTTACTTAACCTCTCTGAGCCTCAATTTCCTTATCTATAAAGTGAGGATAATGATCTTCTACTGCAAATGGTTATGGTAAGACTTAAATGAGATACATTTAGTGCTTGGCACAAGGCCTAACACCTATCGAGTCTTCACTTTATAGCAGGTGTGCTACCTATAGTAATAACTTAGTAGTATTACTCCAGTTTGTCACTTGGCTTTTCATTCATTCAGCAAGCATCTCCTGCAGTATGTCAGGCAGTTTCAAACACTAGCCTCCCCACAGCACAAGTATAATATATTGAAAGTAGAGACGAGTTAGGCTTTCGGGTTTTTTGAGAGGCATCACTGGCTATTCAATGCCAGCCAGCATCGCTGGGGTCAGCAAGCCTGGCTCAAGGAAGGAAGCAAGGGCTTGTCACTTAAGCCTCTCTGATATTGCAGTGTTATCTTTGGCCTTGTCCCAGTAGAGTCTCCTGCTCCCACAATAACAACTCTCCTCCCATTTTAAATAGTTGGGCTGTGACTAAGGAGAGGCAGAAGAAAAGAACCATCCTGCCCTGTTTAAACATGTGTCCTCTGACAAGTGTCTGTGCCCCTCGGGGCCCTGGTGTGTTGGTAGCACAGCACTCAGGTGCAGAAACCCCATCAGCTGATGTGTGTCTTACGCCCACGGGCTCTCCCTGACATCTAGAATCGATACCTCAAATATTGAAGTGACAAAGTATAAGGAAGGTAACAATGTCCAACTCCTTACTACACGTAATCATAAAAGAAGAACTCTGCAAAGCATTTTAAAATGAAATGGCAGGCAAGACTTCAAGGAGAACGCAAGCCAGACTAGGAGAGGCCACTTGGCAGGGAACCTCAGTCCCACATTCTGGTCTCTGTGTCTTATTTGAGCAGTTTTCTAACACCAGGAACTAATTAAAAATGAAGGGGCAGAGCTTTCAACCCAGTACCTTTCAAAACCTTTAGGCTTCTTATAATAGTCATGTGAAAAATCTCACTTGCTTAAATGAGCATCTTTGACTTTAAGACACTGGAGCTTTAAGTAAGTCTCACTTTCAGGAACTTGTTTTTAGGTTAATGATAAAGGAATTCACACTCATTAAGCTCCACTTTTTCAGCATCTAAAAGCTGCACAGTGTAGAATCACTGAATCTGTCAACTTTTTCTTAGTCCAGTTGCCCACTCAGAGCATAAAGATCTGCTACATATTCCTGACAGATGGACGTCAACCGTCTCCACGGTCATGATGACCAAGAGCCCACAAGTTCATGTGGAGACTGCAGAAGCCAGGAGCCCCAGTCCGCCTTCCAGAGGGGCCCCATCGTGCCCTGGGAGGCAAAGCTGACGATGACGTGAGTGCTGAGTGTAGGCAGTGGCAGGGCTCAGCCCTCTTTGTTCAGTGATGGCCAGAGCTGTCTGCCAGCCCTCCTCCACCATCATTTGTTGGTGCATTACTCACTTACTAGTCTGACTCATCCTCGGAGGCAAACATGAGCTCAGTGTTCATTGCAGGAAGTGCTCGGCTGTGTGAGGTTCATTGTCTCCAGCGAACATACATCTGCCTTGTGGGGCCATCATGTCTCAACAAGTAGCTGGAAGGCGGAGAAGACACATCCTCTGTCAAACTGACTCTCGTGCTCAGAGGCATTTTCCCATTTGGGTCTAAGACCATGTCAGTCAGTCATTGATCTGAAATCTGGTTGGTCCAGAAACCTGTGGGCCTCTCCCCCATGTCCTCGGAAACCTATCCTGCATCTTTTGCTCTGTCTTCATCAAGTGGGATCAGTCCCAAACAGTTCGCCTCAGGATCATGGGGCTTAAGCTATTTCGTGTGCTTGACCAGGGTGGAGAGGGGCAGGGAGAGAGGGCAGAGGTGGACAGCCAGCGTGAGAATGCTCTTTCCATAGTTTTGAAAAACTACGAACAGACATTCTAGTGACATTCATCAGAATGAAAACTTGGGACAGATCTCGCCTGCTGTCTGTGACCAGTAGGCATCCACCTTGAATGAAGGCGATGTTGTCAAGACCCCACCTCTTTGGGGTCAGACAGTGTCATGTTTTCTCCGTGAGAGAAGACAGGGTGGAGCTCTGCTTGGAAAAGAAGGCAGAAATGAAGGTACATATCTGGAGAGGAGAAAAGAAAGCTAGAAGTCATCTCGAGGGGGGCGATTGAAGGTCTGAAGACAACCTTTCTCCCAGGCGCTGCTTGGCACGGCATTCAGGCCTAACAGAATCTCCTGTCTCTTGCTGATTTGATGATAAAATATGGAGTGGACCCACAGGGAGAACAAACGCCTCAAGAAATAGATGGATAATTGGCTCTGTTTGCAGGCTCGCTGCTGTAACTGTGAGACACCACACCAGCATGACTAATGCCTCTCCCCTCTGCCGAAATTAGATTTTGATTGTGTTTCAGAGATATTCACTGAATCACAGATGTTTGAGGTAAAAAGACCCAAACTTCTGAAGAACACCTCCCGTGGAGTGTGTGGGATTGTTCTCACAGGCACGACTCCCAGGACTCAGCATCAGACCCAGAGTAACCCCTTCCCTCCCAAGGCCCAGGAAGCAAACCAGCTGCCCATGGGGGGCTCTGAATGGGGTGGACTCCTGGGCCAGGAAGTGGGGGCCCTGCTCCCCACGGGGATTCGGCTCCTTAATATGGCTACAAGCATGTCACATCAGTGACTCATGCTTTGTATAGACCCTAAGTTGGACCTGGAGTGTCCTGTTCTTCACAGGTTCCCCCTGACTCACTGCCACATCCGCTGGTCCTCACTGGTTCAGCTTCCACAGGGTCCCTCAGCCACTGGACTCTGCGATCTGCGGGGTACGTAGTCAACGCTTTCTCGTTCCTCTTGCAGAACCTGGCCTACGAAATCATCCTAACACTGGGACAGGCATTTGAAGTCGCTTACCAGCTCGCACTACAAGCAAGAAAAGGGGGCCATTCCTCCACACTCCCAGAAAGCTTTGAAAACAAACCCTCCAAGCCCATCCCCAAGCCCCGCGTTAGCATTCGCAAGTCAGTGGTAAGTAGAAAAGACACAGAGGTTCTGAAAACTGTGAGCGGGCGGGAAAGGGGCTGCTCGCCGGGCCCCTGCGGGATGTGGGTGCCAGTGAGAATCCAGGGCCTGCCCTTCCTGCTCTTGTCTTTGGCCGCCTCCCAGCACATGTCCATCATCCTCTCAGCCCAGTGCCTGAAAAGCATGGGGAACCTTCTGCCTCTACCTGGAGGCTCCCAAGAACATTTCACTTTCTCTGTCACCTGTAGCAGCCCTGTGAGGGGGACTGTGCACTGCTACTGTCTTTGATGACTCTTTTCTGAAGGTCCCAGCTTGGGACCGACTATGCCCCCTGAGGCTTTGGCTGCCATCCCACCAGAGGGCAAAGCTTCTCACAAGCCCCCGGCCAGTAGAGAGTCTGGCAGAGGCTCATGGGAAGGCATCCCTGGGCCCAGCTAGAGAAAGCTGCATGCACAGGCTGTGGGAAGGCCAGAGCCGGGGCCCCGGTGCCTGGCCCCGCTGTGCCGTCTCCCAGCTGCCTGCCAGCTGCCTGCCGAGGCTTCCTACAGAGTGGTGACTGAGCCCAAGGTGCTGCCCCTCCTTTTCGTCATCTGCCTTCCTCCAGGAATTTCCTCCCACGAGCTCTGCAGACATCCTGTCTTAACAAACTTCCATGACTTCAAAGCGGCCTCCTCTGGTAGCAGCAATACGCAAAAGCCGGAGCGTTCCCAGCCAGCCTCCCGTCTGGTTTCAGCTCGGGCCGCCTGCCATGTGGCATCCTAGAACCGCTGGGACTTGGGGCAGGCAGGCATCCCCCGGATGCAGCTTTTGGGCCCACATATCCTTCCATCTGTAACTCTCTCCTCCTCCCAGCCAACCCCTGTCCCCAGGGTCATGGGGGAGGTGTAGGATTTTTAAGAGAGGCACCTTCCTTTGTGACCGTGTGGCTCCTTGTTGACAATCATCTCTTTGGCCTCTACCGTCACCATTCCTGGCAACTTCAGCATCCATGGGACCTCTCTGTTCCTTGCCGGCTCACTCCCGGGACCTTTCCTCCACCCCAGCCCAGCTGTTCACACCCAAGTATGTCACCCCTCATCGCTGGTCATCACTAGCAACTGCACGTCCCCTGAAAATCTTTCCTTCAGACACCATGCCGCTTCCCACCTGAGCACCTAACCAGCTCCGTTGGTTCCCAGTCCTGACGCACTCCCAGAACTCTAGACTTACATGTTCGAATTCTTCTTCGGGATTATTTAACAGATGTCTGAAACTTAGTATGTCCAGAATAGAATTCTTGATTTTCCCCTCAAAGCTGTCTCTATCTCTCTTTCTCTCTCTCTATCTCTCTTTCTCTCTCTCTCTCTCTCTCTCTCTCCCGCCCTCTCTCTCTCTCTCTCAGTAAAGACATAACCATTCACCATGTTGTTCAGGCTATAATTCTAGAAGTCATTCTTGATTCCTGTCTTCCCTCAACCCTGTATCTGACCCATGAGCGGATTCCATCCACTCAACCCCTAATATCTCGGATCTGTCCACGCCTCTCCACTTCCTGTCACTCTTGTCATCCCAGCTTCCACCACTGCGGTAGTACACCTCCTAACAGACTCCCTTCCTCCACACAGCACCTGGGCATCTTCTCCAAACAGATCAGTCATGGCACCACTGCCCCAAGCACCTGAAACCTAATTTCCCACCCCGCTCCTCTGACACCCAGGCCTTCCTGTTCCTGGAACAGACAAAGCTCACTCCTACCTGAGGCCTTTGTGCCACCCATCCCCTTCACCTGGCACCGTGATTTCTGCACAGAGGGTTCCAGCTTATCATTCAGGTCTCAGGTACATGACAAGGCTTCTTCTGGACCACCCCATCTGAGGCAGACGCCTAGTCACACTCAAGCATCTCACTCACTTTGAATTCTGTGTAGCATTTATTAATGGGGATTTGTTTATCGTCTGCCTTTACCCACAAAATGTAAATTAAGTGCCCAGGAATTTTCAGAATACTTTTGCGATTTCTCTAAGATTACTATATTCATTCTCACGCGAGCTGGATAAACCTTTTCATGGCAAGTGCCTCCATCCGATGTCACCCTGGTCCCCATAGACTTTTGCCAGAAGAGCACTAAGGGTTGGGTGCCATGCAGGCTGCAGAAGCCTTCGCTGAGAAATGTGAAAATATGCAGCAAATAATGCTGACGTGCTTTAACCGCCTCAAAAGCCCATCCCCATCAACCGGCGTCCACATCCCATTTCCCTCGACCCTGGTTGTTTATTGCTCAGAGATATTCCATGGTTCCTAAGAACAGGTGAAGCCCTCTCCACAGCCTTCTGGAGAAACAACCAAATCACGTTGGAAGGCGGCTCCAGGGCTCTCTGCGGAAGAGAAATGGGAGAGGCCATCCTGCAGCCACCTTGCCCCGCGTCCCCGAGCAGCGCAGGGGGCGGGGCCAGGGGCAGATGTGCAAACATCAAAGGACGAAGCAGCGGTTTGGTGAAGAGCTCGCCCCAGGCCCCTCCTGAGAGCTCGCGGCTCCAGCCTTACCTGGAATGACCTGTTCGTATGCACAGGGGCTGAAATGGTTTTCACCGTGTTATATAGATCAGCTTGGTTTGGTTCAAGGCTCAGCCTGACCTGGCCCTGCTCACCTCTTCACCTTCAGTTGTCTCCCCTCCTGTCTCCCCCTCTGCGAACTGACTGCAGGTCCCCAAACAGCCACTTTCCCTTCTCTTGAGGACTTTGGACATGCTGTTCCCCATCTTCTTGCCTTCACTAGGCAAACTCTTGCTTGTCCTCCAGCTCTCTGTTGAGATATTACCTCATTCTTTTAATAATATCTATTCAACAAGTATTTACCATGTGCCTCCTATTTACTGGGAGCTTTTCTGAGTTCAGGCGAAATAGTAGTGAACAGAACAGACAGAACCCCGCCTTCATGAGCATACATTGTGGTGGAGGATGAACAAATAAACAAATATGATATGTGGCATATGCGTGTGCCGTGAGGATTGTAAAGAATAATAGGAGGAGAGCAGGAAAGCTGGGTGGTATTTTGTATGGGCACACAGGTGAGGAGGTGATGTTTGAGCCACACCCTGAGTGACATTAGGGCATAAAGCATGCAGGTGTCTGGGGAAGAGCATCCAGCAGGGCACTGGTGAGAACAGAGGCCCTGAGGGTGGACCTGGAATTCAGGCTGTGACAAGGAGGTGGTTGTGGCTGGAGCACAGAAAGGCAGGCAGGGCCAGCTCGGGTCCCCTTGAAGACTTTGTTTATTCTGACTGTGACGGAAACCATTGGAGGCTTGAGAATCAGGGAGTAGCATAACTTGAAGCTCCCCTGGCTCCCTGACGTGGGGTCAGAGCCTTCCTGTGTGCCCACAGAGCACCCTACTTTCCCCCTCCTATCCCACAACTCCATATTGAAGTGTTTTTGTGTGCGTTCCCCATCTGTATACCCAAGAGCAAGGGCTGTGATTCATTCACTGTCCGGTCTCCGGGGCCTTGCACACAGTCCACATGCAATAAATGTGATAAAAAAATAAAAATAAAAATAAAAATAAAAAAAACAATTCTTGCAGCCAACATCCCTGAAGTCCTACCAGGCAGAGTGTTGGTCTCCAGGTAGTGTTAGGAAGCATGCTTGCACCCTAATACAGGTACCACATAACAGGCATCAGCCTTTCTCTTTTAAAGCAGATTGACCCATCTGAGCAAAAGACTCTGGCCAATCTGCCGTGGATTGTGGAGCCGGGACAGGAAGCCAAGAGGGGAATTAATACCAAGTATGAGACCACGATCTTCTGATCCTCGCCGTCCTCCCATCCTCGCGGTGCCTTGCACGCCGAGCAGTCCGGAGCAGGTTTCCCTTCCCGCCTCCGTTTCCACCCAGCCCAGGAGGAAGACTGCTCTGTTTGTGTGGCCTTGTCACAGGCGAAAGGCCGCTGGCCATTCCTGGGGACGTTCTTTCTGCACCAGAGACAGAAAGTGCAACCAAGACTCTCCAGCCGTAACCCCTGAGAGGCACGAGCTGAGATTTTCGCTGACTCCCGACTCCCCTCCCTGCCACCACCCAAGGTATTTCTAACAACTCGGCCCCAACACTTGCTTCACTGTAGTTGGGGATAACACCTTAAAAAAAAAAAAAAGTACAGGGGATCTCTAATACTGCCTAAATGTATCAAAATCTTGGGTTTTTCACTGTCAGCAGTTTTAAAGGTAGAATCAGAACAGAACAACCCCCATAAAACATCTGTAAAATCATTACATCACTGAGTATCATTTCCTACAACAGGACAGAAACCACCGCCGTGGTTGCCAGGAAATCCTGTTACCCAATTTCTATATTTGTGGATTTTATATGTAATCAACTCTGTCAGACAAAGAAAACCTTTACATCTGTGGACTGATTCAAAATTTACGAATGATTTAAAACAGAGGAATTTATTATGCACAGAAAAATGTGTCTTGTTATTAAATATTTTTACTAAAAGAATGTTTCATTAATGCATTGATAAGAAAACTAGGTTCGTTGTGAGGGATGTTTCTGGTTTCCTTTCAAATAACTAAATTTCTACTGCTACTACCAAGAGAACTGACTTGGGCGAGGCAAAGTACCAATGACACTCACCAGAGCAGGAGGTCCAGGCAGGCAGACTGGCGTCCAACCCAGAGCACTGACGCAGCCATCAGTCTGCAAAGATTGTTTTTTAAATCTTCACAGCGTTTTAAAGAACACGTTAAAAAAAAATCTAGGGCTCCTGCTGTCAAGATTTCTGTCATGGAAACCTTGTTTGAGAAAGATGTTAATAAAATCCTGTTGCAAAAATTTTTTTTCTAGAAAAAATAAATACAAAAAAAAAAAAAAGAGATTCCAAAGTAATAAAACTCTTTTCTTGAAACAAAAAAAATAAATGTTTGCTTACTATTTGATTAAATAAAATTTACTTACATTTCTTTAAGGCATTTTAATTTTTTTAATGTCTCTGTGGAGTATTTGTATGATAAATACCATAATGTATATTTATGTAGAATCAAATTATATAAACAGTACCAATATCATTATAGAAAAAAATAACATTTTAATGTATATTGTTCTAACCAATCATATTGTGAATCATTTTGAAGTTCATTATAGCTATATTGATAAATCGTGGGATTGTCTGAATGTTGTTTTTTTTTATTAACCAATATTATTTTAAACCTGAGATTATCAGTTATATTCATCAGTTGGTGAGTTTGAGAGGATAACTAAATTTTATTTCAAACTGACAAATGTATATGGTTTTAGTTCAGTGTTGAAGAATTTTAATACAATATTAAATTACTTGAACTGAGCAGTTCCTTGTATATATTTTGCCTATTCACTGTTGATATGTATGTAGTAAATGAAGAGTAAAATAACACATATATGGTACCAAAAGGAAATTGTATAGGAGCAAAGTAAAGAGTTGCTTTGCTAAAACAGAAACATATGTGTAAATATGCTTGGGCTTCCAGTTATAAATTTTGTAATTTTTGTCATTATTTATATCCTATAAAAAAAAAAAGCACACAAAATAAAAAGGATATTGTACAGCCGCTGGTGCTTGGCATTGTTCTGTGAGCACCTTCCTGCCTCCATATGGGAACAGAACCAAAGAATCGGCCTTCTCATCATTCATAGCTCAAGGGATCTTTTAGTTGGCAAAATTATTGAGAAAATTTGCTCATTTCCATGTTCAACCAGTCTGAGAAAGATACAATGGCTTTTAAAGCTTGAATGTCAGCCAGAAAGCCCCCATTATCTTTGTTGAAATATTAAAGTGGGCTGTAAGGAGGAACTGCCAGAACAAATTTCTAAAAGAAGAAGGACCACCAAATTGGACCACTTTCACAGGACAACATAGATGGCAGTTTGGGGGGAAAAATCTGCATGTTTGTCTTAGCTCAGTCTCCCATAGACTGGGAGGATTAAACATCAAATTTATTTCTCACGGTTTTGTTGGCTGGTAAGTCCAAGATCAAGGTGCTAGCAAAGTGCGTTTCATTCTAAAGCCTTTTCTCTTGGCTTATAGGCAGCTGTCATCTTGCTGTGTGCTCACATGACCTCTTTGTGTGTGTGTACAAGTGAAGGGTGAGGGAGCAGCCAGCTCTCTGATGTCTCTTCTAATAAGGGCACTAATGCCATCTGAGGGCCCCACCCTCGTGACCCCCATCTAACCCTAATTATCTCTCAAAGGCCCATCTCCAAGTACCATCGCATTAGAGATTTAGAATTTCGAAGGGATACAAACAGTCCATAACAAAATCCATCAATGCTTTCATTTTTCATAAAACACATGTGCCAGCTGTGAGCTGAGTGATAACAAGGCCATGTTAGAAACATACTGGGAAGATCAACGATTCACATCCATATCCTGTGACTTTCAGAAGATCTCCCTGCTGCCAGATCCAAGTCTGTTGTTACTCTCCCAGACACACACCAAAGCATACTTGGGGTGCATCCAACCTGACATACAGAGGCCCAAGACTTTGAACCCCAAAGAGCTAAAACCAGGCTGAGATGAGGTGACATTCCCAGAGGCGGAAGTGCAGGTTTCCCGAAGGAAGGTTTGGGCTGGTAATGCTTTGGCCTCTTTTAATCTTTGCTAACTACCAGAAGGTCAGCAGTCCTCTTATTTGTTATCTCTGTGGACCAAATGCTTGTGTGTATCAGTTATGGTCCCAGCACAAAGCAGATAGCACACTCCGATTAGGATAATTTAAGAGTTTAGTAAGTAAAATACTTACATAGGTGTTGGCAGTAGGTAGAGAACTAGAGGAGTGGAGTAGTATCCCTGGGCTAGTGATGGCCTGAGTCTAATGGAAAAGGAGAAGGCTGCCTGCAGGGAGCTGCCAGACAGGTTGGAGGACGTGGCCAGGTGCAGGGGCTCTCAGTGAGGAAGCCAGGGATCCAAATACCCTGATCTCACGCTCCGCTTTCCATCCTGCATTGCCCCATCCTGCATGAACCCACGGAAGCCAGAGGGTAAGGAGCCCACCCGTACAGTCTACGCAGGGCAGCCTCCAGTCACCAATCAGGGCAGGGAAGCAGGAGGAGCAGATCTGGGAGGCAAACAGAAGAGAACCAGCCCACATATTGAAGAAGGGATTTGCAGCTAATTTTCGTGGGTAAATCTGTCAGATTGGTAATTGCAATATCCACGAGGGTGGGGAATCCTTGAATGTTAATATTCCAAAAAGCCTTCAATCACTCCATTAATTTTTTTCTTCTTAAATTATATTTTATGATAAATTTGGGCAGATGAACCCTATGAAAATTACGCTTAGTCAGTTCATTAATAAGTCATGGAAGTGATTTTTCTCAAGGCATATCAGATTTTCTGCTGGAATACTTGGCAATATTGCTGGTACACATAATGGCTGGATATGATGGGGCAGAAGAAAGATTTAGATAAAGAATACAAGGCCCAGTTCTCAAAAATCAATAAAAATTCACACTTGGACCAAGTAACATTGTTTCTAAGCTATTTCTAAAAAGAAATGAAAATTTGATAAGTGGGCTAGCTTCCAGAGTTCTTCCACAGAATTGGAATATTATGACCATGTTCACAAGTCTATATGGAATAAAGCATTTTCTTTAAGACAGTAAGTTTTTTAGTTCTCTTTTTATACAGTTATAAACATGTCCTTAAGATAAAATTGGGTAACCTGCCAACACAGGCCAGCAGAGTCCAGCTACAACAAGGCTCCCTCGTGCTACCCCATACTCTATTCCAGTCTCCCCCACAACCAGCCAACACCACACCCATTTACTGCTATCTGTGCAAACATACAAACGGACCCAGGCATCTGCCTGCCCCAGCAACACAGTCCTGCTTCCCACAGAAACCAGTTCCGAGCAGGCAGAGAATTTCCTTAGCGTGTTGCCCAATCACCTTCCGGCACACTGTGAGATTCCCTAAGTACCCAAGAACCAGAACTTATTTTTCCGGATGTAATTAATTAGTCTTAAGACTTTGGTGCTGACTTGGGGAGTGCCAGTTCTACTTAACTGTTTCCTGTCTTCATCTCAAGGCAATGTGCTGAGAACTCACTCTGTGCTCAGTATGGCACCATTTTATCTAGAGTTACTTAGGCAAAGATGATCCTTCCCACCCAAAGATGATCACGCTCTGTGTGTAACTCGGAGAATCATAGCTACAAATTATCGCCAACATCGTTTTTGTTTTTCTCTCCAAAACCCCAGAGCTCTATGTTAGTAAAAGCTGCACAGGCATTTAACTTTCCAAAAGTAGTCAACGGCCGGTGATGCAAAGATTTACACATGCATCAGACTGAAATAGAGAGTCTCCATGTAATGTTTTCAGTGGGGTCACCCCAGCTAAAGGTGGCAGCTGAGTTTTTCTCAGGGGTCATTGCTTGGTTCAGGCAGCCAAGGAGCACATGGGTCGCATAATGGACTTCATGAACACAGTGAGGCTAAATGTGCATCTTCCAAGACCTGCCATTTAGGAAACGTCTAAATTAGGTTTCAGTGCACAGTAAGAGCAAGCTAAGAGAGAGCCACTTTTACAGCCAAAGTCAGCTTGCAACATGATAATAAAAGCCGTTCAAAGCAATCCATATTCAGTACTCAATTTAATTGTCCTCTGGATATTTCAGTGACTCAATCAAGCATCCCAACAGCTGCTCCCCAGGGAGCCAGCCTCTCTCTCTCTCTCTCTCTCTCTCTCTCTCTCTCTCTCTCTCTCTCTCTCTCACCACCTCTTGTCAATAAGACACGTGAGGAGGGAAGTCAAGACGCCTCCACGTAAGAAGCAACCTCAGCTGTTTTCTGACATTTGAGAACCTGCTTTCTCCCTGCTTCTCAAACCTGCATGCTCAGTTTTCTGAGGAAAAAACAAACAAACAAACATGTACTAAGTGTTGAGACAGGAGAGATTCAGTAATTCCATTGTAGCAGGCCATTTCTGGGCTCTGGGGGTTGGGGGTGGGGGAAGGGTGCAAACTCAGATGCCCTTGGGGCCACATGAGTGAAGGGAGAGCTGTGATGATCCACAGAACACCTGTCTTACCTCAAAGGGCAGCTGATACTTACTCAGTTCCAGCTGATTGTGACTGAGCAGAAAGGAAGACCTTGGGTCAATAGATTTTCTAAGAAATCAGGATTTTTTTTTTGCAAAATCACCAGATTTTCAAATGCTGCCAACAAATTCAGTTTTTAAAAAATTAGTGTGGACCAAACAAAGCTCATCTGTGGGCTAGGTGTGGTCCATGCGTCACTTGAGACTTTCTGAGATTCCGCAGTCTCAATAGCCTCACAGCTAGATGTCCAATTACTTATCAGAGGAGGGACAGTGTCTATGGCTGGGGTGAGGGGATGGAAGAGGCAGGGACGCACAGTAACTGACATTTGTTGAACTAATCTTACACACCAGGTCAGTTTGTGGGAGTATCAGGAACTGAATTCAGAGGCTAAAAGCAAAAAACAGAAATAACTATCTCTTAAACAGGGAGGGGTTGAATTTTTTCTAATGTAACATGAACTTCAGAGATACTACTGGGCTGGAATTATACCTCCATAGTTGTCATTAAAATCCCAAGCTCCTTCTATATTTTTACTCTGCCATCCTTAGCATGTAGCATCCATCTGCAAGATCACCTGATGACCACAAAATGGCTGCTGGAGCATCATCCAGCACATACACATTCCAGGCAGGAAAAAGGAGAGTCAGGACCAAAGGGCTCCTCTTCTCAACTGAGTAAAGGAAACTATTAGGAGCTTCTCTTGAAGCTTCGGCCTACAATGTCTGCTTACATCTCATTGGCCACTCCTAAACAGGGAGTTAAAATTAAGTGTATGGAAAGTACCTAGCACAGGGCCTGGCACATAAAAGACCCATAAAAAATAGTAGCTCTCCTTTCCTTCCTCCCAAAAAGGATTTATGTCCCAAAAAGTTACTTGACAGAGTGGCGCAAAGAAATCCAAGGTGAAGGGTTTAGAATCCCTGCTAACTAAAGATAAATCAGAAATGCGAAACACAGATCCCACCGGCTTCTCCAGCTGCTGAAACCCATGCTGTGACCCTCTAGATTGCTGTTCACCTGCCCTGAAACCAAGAAGACTCCACTTCCAATTGCATCTGATACTCAACTTGTAGCCCAGTGCGTGTGGTCTTTCTATAAAGACAATAAAATCAGATTTGGATTCTGGCCCCGGCTTTGTCACTGATTTAACTGCCTGGCATGTAGTTCTGCCTCTCTGTGAAGATAAAGGGCTGGGCAGTACCTCGAGCGGGATAGTAATGAAGATCTGAATGGATGAATTGAATGTTCGCTCCAGCTCCTCAGAACAGCCACCTTGTTCCTACGCAGGCGTCTTCATGTCCTCACTCACCTGCTGCATGTTTTACGATTTGATCAGTTGCTCAAACCACCAGGCACAAATGCTCAGGCCTGGAACGCTCCCTCTAGTTACTTACTCTAGCCCTGGGTGATGGGAAATCACAGAGGCAGATTTTCCTCTTCACTTCTGTGTGATAAGCAGTATTCCCAGTTCTGAGGGCCTGACCTCATAAACGAATTTATGATGAATACCAACAACCCATTTTCCTGAATCATAATTGAAATGAAAATTTCCCAACTTTTGGTCTCCTCACAACATCGTCTGATTCAGAAGTCGCTGTTGATCCCGAATGACTTCAAAGGCTGGTCTCTGATGAGTCCCAGGTTTGACACAAATTCTTCTGTCCCTTCCACGTGAATATTCACAACTACACAACAATTCTGCGGTTAAACTCATAGCCCCACAGCAGCTGATTTCCTAATCCAGGCATTTTAATAACTGTATAGTATATGTGTAGTCTTAAAGGGAGGAGGTATGGGCAAGGAAATCTATTCAAGTGACAATCTTCAGAGACTAAGAATCATTAGAAAGTCATTGTCTCCTTCTCTAAAGGTCAATAAGTAAATTATGATAACATAAAACATTTATTGAGGAACAGATCGCCATACTTGCCAACTTAAACACTCCAGGGATATGTTTATTCATTTCATGTAATTTGTAAGTAAATCTTTTCTACCTAAGTTTTACTTTTCCCTAATGATGCTTCACAATAAAATGCCAAACTGAAACAGAAAGATAACGAAAATGCCAGTCACGGCCTCATGATATCCTAGCGCACAGGGAGAACACAGAATGTGCTATGGGCACGTGGGCATACGGGGGTTTCTTCCCATCATTCACAAATATTTATTGAGGCTCAAACCGAAGCCAGGCTTACGTTAGATTCTGCTGTAAAAGACACAGACCTGGCTTTCATGGAGCTTCTGATCTAATGAGAGACTCCAATAAGTTAACAATGCAGGGCAATAAAAGCCACGTCAGAGAAAAGAGGGTGCTACGAGAGGGCAGGGCAGAACTTCAGCAGAAGGGTCGTCTCAAAGAATATATGAAGGATAAGAAGGACTAGGAGAAATGGAAACCAGGCAGGAGAGGGGCGGTATAGAAGGCAGAACACTGTATACAAAGCCACAGATGCAAGAAAGCACATAGCAGGTCCAGGGGTTTAAAAAGAAGCGATATGACTAAGATGAGCACTTTAGAAAAATCATGCAGAGGGGCAGGACCATTGCCAGGCAGAAGATGATGGAACCCAAATAACACCAAGCAACGTTCACTGAGCACTTTCTTGATCCAAACAGTGAGATAAGTGCTTCATGAGCATTATCTTATTAAATCCTTACAATAACCCTGATTAGTGGGGACCGATAATCATTTCACAGATAAGACAACTACTGATATTTTCTTACTTTTTTATCTTTGTCCTCAATCACCCCGACAACTAAAATGTATTTACTTATTCTTTAGCGGCTGCTTAAAAGGGTGTTTGGCACGTAATATTCAAGGCATATGGGAGATAGATAGGTGGCTGAGAGAACAAACAAATAAAGGAACTTTACCCAAGATCACACTGAGTGAAGGAACCCATGCCCATTGCACTTACTACAATGACCATACTATCTTGCAATTTGAGTCTTTGCTGGTCCTTCTCAATCCCCTGTGCTGGTCTCTCATCTCACCAACCTCCAGACTGCCCAGGATTCAGTCCTCCTGTCTTATCTATCTACATCCATTTCGTTGCTGACCTCATTTGGTCCTGTGGTTTTAAATACCATCGATTCACTGATGACTCTCAGGTTTCTATCTCCATCAGAGATTTTTCTCATGAAGGACAGACTCTTTTATCCAACCACCTACTCAACATCCCCACTTGGATGCCTAACAGCCATCTCAAACCTTCTATGTCCCAAATCCTGCTCCTTTCATTGTCTTCACCTCAGTTAATGGCAACTCTACTCTTCTGGTTGCTTAAGCCAAAGAGGCCAAAACCTTAGTATCATTCTTGACTCGTCTCTCTCACAAACTTTATCCAATCCATCAGCAAATCCTATTAATGCTTATCTTCAAAATATACCCAGAATCCAACTTGTTCCAACCTCTACTGCTGCCACCCTAATCTGGACACCTTCATTTTGCCCAGATTACTGCAAAAGCTTCTCACTGGTCTCCCTGCTCCTGCCCTTGCCTGTCCCCCTTTCAGTTGATTTTCAGTTGGTTCCCACTGCCAGACTGATCAAGTTAAAGCCTGTCAGATCGCTCTACTACTGAGACCCTTCCACTAGCTCCTGGAGCCCTCCCTCAGTGTTCTCTAGCCACACCAGCTCTTCGCCGGTTCTGAAAAGAGCAACCCATCGCACTTTCGAGTCTTTGCACTTGCTGTACTATCCCTTGGGAATGCTCCCTAGATACCTGCCTGACCCACTCCCTCACCTTACAGGTCTTTACTCAAGCGTCATCTTCTCAATGAGCAATTCTATCTAAAACCGTAACCGTCTCCCTCCCCATTTACACATACCAATGAATACACTATAGAGTTTACTTATTTCCTTTTTGTCTGCTTCTCCCTGGCCCCCAACTGCAATAGGAGAAGGACTCTGTTTTGCTCACTGCTATATCCCCAATACCTACAAAAATGCTAGGGACATGGTAGATCTCAATAAATATTAACTGAATAAAAGAATAAATAAGTGAATTCTCTTTATAGGATCTTCTCCATGCTAGCCATACCAGGCAGCAATCATCAGAGCAAACTGAGGAGACAAAGAAAATTTTGTTAGAACTGAATTACACATAGGTGATAAAGTATTAATAGAAAAGTTGATGGATTTAGTTTGAAGAATCTTTCACATTTGTTTTCTAATCAACAAAGAACAAACAAGGAGTCAAACAATCTGAAAATGTTTTTTATAATATTTTAGAAATTTTATTTTATAAAATTTTTAATTCATGTATTAAAATGAAAACTGAGGCAAAAAAACATTTAAAGTATTTTATAAATACAAAAGTAACAGTTTTCAAAACATATAAAACACATACAATGTAAAAAAAATCTATACAAAATGCAATTTCCAATACAAAAACAAAGCAGGAGAAAATGCTTAAAAAATGCTCATCTACAAGGACAAAACATTTTGATTTAGTCCTTATTATGGTAACAAAAATTTTTGAATTTTGGTTATTTTTTCATATGAGAACCACATCTGTTATTAATTTATCATCATTTCCCTCAACATTTCAGGAAAAATGTTTAGATTTAAGCTGTAATTAAGGTTGTTAATGAGAAGGTCAAAAAAGCTAGTTATTGATATTGATATGCTTTTTCCTGTCAAAAGTTATCTTTTCTGACTGACCTTGGAGGGAGGAAGGGAAAAAGAGATAAAAGGAAGGGAGACAGATTGGTTGGAGGGTTAAAGGTGACATCTTCCAGAATCATGATGACTTCTGATACTGTGGAGAAAACAACAGAGAATTCTCTTGAAATTCACTAAAATAGCATTGACAATGCCATGTATCTAAAAGTAAATGGAATTAGAAGGAACTGATTTTATTATTATTTTATTTTTCTTAGAAAAATTCTGTTGTTAAAACTTATTATTAAAAGTGGCTCCTCAAATAATTTGATTTACTAACATCTAACTGTGACAAATTGCTTTAAAAAAAAAAGAAAAAAGTGAAGATTAAGAAAGGTCAAGTTCAGTCAAGTAAAAAATCTGGTATGTAAAAAAACCAGAGAGCAGGATAGTGCCCAATAAGAGACTGACAATGCGGGTCCAGTTATAGCACAGGGCTGCCATCGGCTACCGAGGAAAGGGTAGGCCAAGAAAATCTACATAACACACATAATTTTTGCTTCACAGTAAGAACTTTTGAAAATCAAGACTGACTGACCTAGAAAATTAAAGGAAATGATGCAAAATGTGCACATAGACACAATACTTTAAAAGTAAATCTAAGGGTGCAAACGAGCTCCAAGATTGTATTTGAGAGAATTATACCCTCTTGGGGTAAGTGTGGCTCAGACAGCAGGCCACACTGCTACTCTGAAGGCACAGCCCATATATTGACAGCATTAAATACATATTTCCTTTGAATTATTCTCATTAATCATGTCAACCAATTTGAACGTATCAAGAGAGAATTTTACCAACAGTATAACAAGGTATGTATTTACATTTTCATTTGCATCTTAAGTACAAACTGTTAACAATAACGATGATGATTATGAAAAACAAGATTAAAGGTGTGTTCATTTGGGAAAAAGCTACATTAGTTATTCATCCAACCACAAACACTTCTGTAAAGAATGCAATATTGCAAAACAATTCACAGCTTTATAAAAAGATGAAGTACAGGGCTCATTACATTTTTTTTTTTCCAATTCAAAATTAAAAAGAGTTTGACTTACATTCATGCTTAACTATTTTACTCTAAAATCCGTAAAATATATAAAATACCAAGATTATCAACAGTCACATATGTTTTGAAGTCAGGGGACACATGTATTTTCTTAAGGTTGGTTCCATTTGTGTAGAAGGTCTGTGAGCATTCCCCAGTGACAACATTCCACCACTGTTCAGAGAAAAATAAATTTCTCATTAGATTGATCATTACACTGTGTGACAACCTGCAGTGCCAGCTAGATCCTTCGTCCTATCTTCTCTTTACTTCCAAACAGCAGGAAAGAAGTCTAAGGTTTAATGCTGAATATAGTATTAACAACCTGGTCAGCCTTTCCTGATTAACCCTGGTGACTACCTCTCAGTTACCCCTTACCTAACTCCACTTAAGGGGTTCTGGAGAAAAGTGCAGCCTACTGAGAGCTGCAGACACAAGGCTACATGACGTCCATCATGGCCAAGGCTGGACTGAACTGTCCTGTCTGCATGTCTTTCTCAGTGGAATGGACAGAAGAATGCCCTTCCTTCTCTAAAAATTCCCTTTTGTAGACACAAACTGGTACTGTGGCAGACACCGAGACTATTCGTAATATGGGCTACAGCAACGGTCCCCAACCTTTTTGGCACCAGGGACCAGTGCTCCTATGAGAATCTAATGCCTGATGATCTGAGGTGGAGCTGAGGCAGTGATGCTAGTGCTGGGGAGCGGCTGCAAATACAGATGAAGCTTCACTCCCTCGACTGCCACTCACTCCTGCTGTGCGGCCTGGTTCCTAACAGACCAGGAACCAGTACTGATCCACAGCCTGGAGGCTGGAGATCCCTGGGTTAAAGGACAGAATGTCCTTGCTCCTGGATCTTCCCCATTCAGCAGGAGTAATTCAAGCACCCATGACCAAGTTTCTTTCTAAAATACCCTAAATATTTATCTGCTAAATATTGAACATTTCAAATGTAGCAAGTGCTCTAAGTCCTTCCTTTCTCCTCCCAATTACTGAAATTATAACAATATTTAATTCATTTGCCAAATGGAGATCATAAAGCTACCTATATATCTTACAGTTAAAATGAGGCCAAAAGCGAATATAAATGAATACCTTCTGAAAAGGTTCAGGTGTATCATGATTCTGCATTTTATGAACATAATAATGGTAAAATCTGTAAAATCTGTAAAATACCAAGATAACGGTGTCACTCACTTTTGCACCTGGGAAGTGCCTAGCACTCTGCCTTGCACGTATGATTGCGTCAATTATTCATATTCGCTATCAGTCATAACTGGTGAAAGTACACCCCATGGACTCAGTAAACCTCACTGAAGTGACATGTACGAACTTGAAATCTTCCAGAACTGACAACTTTGTCTTGTAAAATAGCGATGTAATTAAGACTACAGAGGACATGTTCTACCTACTTGAGAGAAAACTCAGTTTTCAGGACAAATCATAGAAGTAGTAAGGCCCTTAAGAGAGCAACTGGTCCAACTGCCTCATCTTACAAATAAGGAAACCAGGGTTCGATAGATGAAAGGCCTTGTCACCCAAGGTGACACTGCTAACAAGTGACAAGGGTGGAACAGTTTCCGGCTTCCTAATCTAATGCTCCCACTATTTTCCCTCTGTTAAAACAGACCGCTCTACTTGGAAATACTACACCAGCCACCAATTTGAAAACGGACTAAAAAACAATAATATTAAAGTGGTAGCTAAGACACGGGCTTTTTAGGGAAGTGAAACAGTTCCGTATGATACTACAATGGTGGACACATGTCATTATATATTTGTCAAAATTCACAGAATGAACAACGCAAAGAGTGAACTCTGATGCAAACTATGGACTTTGGGTGATGATGATGTGTCAATGAACCTTCATCAAGTGTAACAAATGTACCGCTCTGGTGAGGGATGCTGATGGCGGGGGAGGCTGTGTACATGTGGGAGTGTATATGAACTCTGTACTTTCTGCTCAATTTTACTGTGAACCTAAAACTGCTCTAAGAAATAAAATGGATTTTTAAAATATAGCAGCTAACATTTACACTCAGGGTACACTATGTGCCACTACAGACAAATGCTTTACATGTATTAATTCCTTTCACTCTCCCAACCGTATGAGGCACAAATTATGTACCCATTTTGCAGATGAGAAAATCAAGGCACAGAGAAGTTAAATAATCTTGCAATTAATAAGATTATTAACTTAACAAAGCTAATGAGTAGCAGTGCCAGCCCTTGAACTCAAGTGTTCTGCCCTAAGACTCGCTCTCCTGACCATTATACTCTGCTTCCTCTAAGTCACGGCAAACCTGCATTTATCACCATGCATTCCATACTTCAAATCCACCTCTCTCCACATGAGTATGAATTAATGTGGATTTCTCGTCATTCTAACAGCATATACTCTGTGTCGTAACACAGGTAAACAGCTAAATCATATTATTTTTTAACTTACAAATAGGACTAATTTTGAAAGTTAAGAGCTTTTTAGCTATTGGATACCTACTTTATCTGACTGACACTCAATTTATACAACTTGGATTCTAAAGTAAACAGACTCAAAAGGCCTATTTTCTTGGAGACTACAGAAGCTGCTCCTTTTTGCTTTTAATATGCTCTGTGCATTGGATAGTGTCATTAACATGCTGGGTAGATGCAGGCTGGGCTATATTATAATCAGTTTAACCATGCCAGCCACCAAAGCAGAGGGAAAAGAAGCCTGATTGTCGCTTAAATATACAGACTGAATATATAAGCTCTAGATTATTTCACCCTTAAGACGTAAACTCTACAGTACAGATATCTATTCTGCTGCTCTATTTCAAGGTTCTCCCAGAACTCTGGAAGTCTGGTCACTGATCTCTACTACATGTTATAAGCCAGACCCACGATTATGGAACAGCCTTCGATAGGGCCCAGAACATCAAATGATGTGATCTCTAGAAGCTTAGTGTCAAAGCTGAGCAGCTAAGTTTTTCCCAGTTAATTCAGATCAAGATTCTCAGCTTCCAACACAAAAACAGCAATGCCGCTCTTCCAAGTAACATCCTCAGAGCAGACTGAGTTTATCTCTACACTAAAGGAGGACAAACAGTGGTAAGTCTCACAATTCCCTAATGACTAAATAAAGGTGTGCCCAAAAAGGAATAGGTTAATGCAACATTTGTAAACAGTGTTTTATTTTAATGCAAACTTGTAATGGGATCATAACATACATCCTCTCGTAGACCTAAAAACTGCCCTCTAATT
>NW_011888797.1:152923-159265 GCF_000151845.1 Pteropus vampyrus | reverse complement strand
AAATCGGATCACACAAATGAAGAAGCTCACCGTTCGAGGCATTCCATATCTATATAAACATAATACACAATTCATTAACAGAGTGACGCAGAAGTTTTATATATTCTATTCAGATCTCATCTGAAACGTATTTGGAAATCTTTCTTGAAAATGTAATTATAGTTCAGTGATACTTTAGGGATTTTTTAGATTTCATTCTCTCCTGTTCAAATTTTTAAAAAACACTGATAAAACAAATGTATTACTCAGAATATTTCTCATTAACTATACCCCCCCAAAACAAAAAAGGACTTAGAGTAATTGATTAGAATACAGTGATTCTTTTCATTTAATAAAAAGAGAATGATGTGGAGAAGCAAGGAATAAACAAAAAAGGCCTAACAAATAAACTACCCCTAAAAAACCCCAAAGAATTCTAGTCTAAGATTTACCGCTAAGAATCTTGACAGATGTCATTCAAACATGTAAAGTATAAATATTTTAAGCAGTAAGTCCCAATAAGATTCTAAATACACACACACACACACACACACACACACACAGACTCTCTAAGATTATTTTATTTCACTAGACTCTTATAAACTCAAATACTTACAGGTGCTAATATTTCCATTTATTTCCACTGACACTTAATATATAAGGCATACTCTAATTTTTCAAAGAAATGTACATCAAAATAAGAAAAAGAAATGGAGGCATAAAAATATCTAAATCATCATTTGTAAATATAGCCCTAGAAAATCCAAGAGAATAAAATGGGAAAACTCATTAGAAAGAACTCAGTAAGACAGCTAGGTATAAGATACATATATAAAAATTAATAGCTTCCCTACATTTTTAATAATCAGGTAGAAAAAAAATGTTAATGTATTGCAGACAATTTTTAATTTTTATTTATTCTTTTTTAAAGGAAGGCATTAAGAAAGATTACATGAAGGTGGGAGAAAGCAAGGCGGGGCCTGGATTACAGGACAGTTAATAAGATCATGTGCTCTCTTGAGGGTGGCTTCTAAAAAGAGCCATTTCAAAGGTGTGATAACCCTAGACACAGAAATAATGGACAGGGCTTGCTTAAGGCAAAGGTAAATCTTATGCCTGAGGCATAAATACCCCCTATGAGCTGCCCAGTTAGGAATTTATGATCAGATCACTCTGAGGTTACTTTTTGGAGAACCCCCCTTTGCATCCACATTTATAACAATCTATTTTTTTTCTTTTTTAACGCCTACAGGACCTGGTCTTCCTAGGTAGTCTCCCATCCAAGCACTTCCCAGTCCCAACCCTGCTTAGCTTCCGAGGTCAGAGGAGATCAGGCACATCAGGGTGGCATGGTCATAGACCATAACAATATAATTTAAAACAAGTTTTTTCTTAATTTCTCTGTTGCTTTACACGGGTGCCTTACATAAACCAGTCATAAACTGTGTCATCAATAATTTGCAATAATAATTGAAAGAGAATCAGTACATTGCACATGATAGGCATTCAGTAAATATCTGTTAAAGAAATGTTTTCTAATTATTTAATAAGTTAGAGCAGAATATGATAATGCTTTTCTGATAATGTTTTCACCTAACTGAATTCTAATATACTGTACTTTCCTGAGTGAGAGAGAAAAGGGGATGGGTGGGGGGAGTGTCTTACTGCAGGCCAAAAGGCGAAAATTTTTTAAATAACACTCATTTAAAGAGTGGCAATTTTTCCCTTCAAGGGTTTCTGAAAAGTAAAACACTGCCTGATGACCAGTAAAGGGGCCCTTGCACCCAAGATGAGAACTTAGAGCAAAATGAATGTTCCCAAAGCAGCCCTGCTACTTCTGCGGACGAGGCTTGTATGGGAATGCATGGCTTGTATGGGAATAGTACAGAGAAGGTTGGTTACTTAGTCCTCACGCAGGAGAATCTCATCTTCCTGGAAAACCTGTCTGGTAACATCTCTATTCCTGCAAAACTGTATACTCTCTCATTTTTCTGCATTATATACCTATTCCTTGAATTTTAAATTCTTCTTTGTGAAAAAGAAAAAGAACAAGACTCTTCAAATATACTGGATACCCTAGCGGCCATTCCCAGTGCCCAAACTTTTCCCATCAACTGCCCAATCCTTTTCAGACAATCAGAGGCAGCCAGCCCATGAGGACTGTGCACCAGGCCACCCTGTAAATTGCGACTATCTAATGGGTATAGGGCTAAAGAGATCTTTCTTTCAGTACTGAAAAGAGCAGAATATGCAATTCATTTATAATCTAGATAATGATTTACAAAATTACTTTCCTCAAATCTGCCACTAAAACCAACCTTTGGTTCAGGTCCAAGAATTAAGATAACACATTCTCAAGCTAACAGCAGAGAACCAACTGCAAATAACTAGGGCATCTGCTCCCTCACATACATAGGAAATGCTTCGCTCTAACTCTAAAATGAATTCTTTTCTGCAGTGGAGCGCAGCTGTGAACACGTGCACAAGAAACAAAACAAAGAACATCTCATCCAACAAGTACCCCAGGGCCTGTGTTTCTTTGTCACCTTAACAAATGTCCCCACTGTGGTGCAGGGGGCTTGCCCAAGCTACAAGAGCAGTGCTTTCATGCCAGCCACACCCTACCCTGATTTCTCCATTGTCATCTCCAGTCGCCAGCAGGGTACTGTCCACAGAGAAGACAGAGCAGCGCACACAGCCTTTGTGGCCCTTCAATTCATGAAGAGGGGAAAGGAGTTCAAAGCTCCAAATCTGGAAGGCAATTAGGATTGTTTTAGGAACAGTAAATATATTCGAAATAAGCATCTGCAAACCCTGCATTTAGAGCTAGTTAGCTCTAAATTCAATCATGTGGAAGTTCTAATATTGAACAGTTCGTAAACTTTTGGGCGAGGCCTAAGTTCCAACTTGAAGCCCTGATCATTTTTGATGTTCCCTTTAATTACCCAAGTTAACGCCAGCTCAAGGACCAAAGTCCTGAACTTTCGATTTAGAAGGAAGAACAGTAAATCAGTTCAAAACAGTCTGTGGCGTGAAGCAGACTTCAGTGTGAGTCCCAGCTCCACTATTTACTAGTTCCTTGTGGCCTAGGACAACCCACGTCAGCTGCTGTAGCTTCAGTTTCTTTATCTGTAAAATAGACCTATGGTGTGAAGACTAAATGAGATAACAGAGTAAAATTCCTAGCACAGGGCCTAACATCTGCCAAGTGTTCTTTAAAGGTTAGTCACTATACCATTTTATGATCTTGGAAGTCAAATGCAGTTCTTTTCCTTCTAACATTCTCCCCCACGGTTCTGCCATCACCATCACCGTATACTGAAAACTACCATGTTCCAAGCACTGTGAGCTAAGAACAGGTGGCACAAAGATGAAATGGATACAGTCCCTGTCCTTGGAAAGTTTATAATTTAATCAAGAATGCCAGCTTATGGCTGGTTAAGTGAACAGTTGTATGAAGGAAGTTCCAATAAATATGAGTAATATGTAATGGAAACACAGAAGATGAAGCAGCTAATCCTGCCTATGAGACAGAAAGGGGTTCACTAAAGAGCTGACATCAAATCTAGGTTTGGAAAAATGAGTCATAATGCTTGGAGGTAAAAAAAGAATAGAAGGTTGTGTCAAGCCAAAGGTAACAGCATACGCAAAAAGATGGAAATGGAAGTAGTCTGGCACAGAGGGAACAATGTAGCAGAAGCAGACCGTAATGGGCTAGGAGATTTGGCTTAAAAACCATCAGTTCACAGAGGTGTTTTAGCGGAGGATTCAGACAGCAGTTGAGAGGATAAAGTGGAGGAGGCACGGACCAGAGGCAGGCCCACCAATGAAGGAAGAGAATTTGGCCTTAAGGGTGTGGGCAAAGAAGAGGAGAAGAATCCAAGAGATATTGAGAAGTAATCAACACGGCACAAAAGACAGGATAGAGTCCCAGGCAATTCCAAGGTTTATAGTTTGGGAAGATGGGCTGATAATGATGCCATTAACAAAGATGGAGAAAAAAGAAGAGAATGGAGTATTTGATGTCCGCGACCAGGCAGCATGACTTCACCGGAATGTGATTTTTAGAAGCATCAACTTACATCAATTATATAAAAACTTACTGTGTATGTACAATTAAATGTAAACCCCTTTCAATGCTTTTTATTGCCTAAAATATGCAGTAGAGATTGCATTTGATTAGTAACAGACAAAAAGCAATCAGTATTAACGAAAATCAAAAGTCCTCAATGTCATTCATTTAATCTGCTTGACACCAACTAAATGCCAATGGGCATCCTCCAAAAATTCACAAAATATAAGAAGACATGTAGACAGACATTTATTATTCCATTTTGTACATTATTTGGGCTCTTAACACATAACCGATACTAAAGTTTTATGCATGCACATTTCAACTGACTGAGCTACCTTTGCAGTCTTGTCAGCAGAGGTAGATGAAAACTTGGTAGCATCAGGAGAAACATCACAAGAAAGTACTGTATCCTGGTGACAGACAAAGTCTTTTTCCATTTTTCCAGTAGTAACATTCCATATCTGCAAAGAAAAAAACTCAGAAGTTGACATGTGCATTACTGAGCATAATCAGCAAGACGACAGATCTATGAAACAAGAACTTTAGCACTTTGTTGTTCTGATCTCTTTAAGTGCCCTTACATGCAAATGCTCATAAACACAAAGCCGATGTAGGTGACTGCAACAGACTTAAAACAAGCATGAGAAAACAGAAATTTAAAAATTCAAGTAGTTATTTATCATCCATCTGCTTTTGGCTGTTCCAATATAATTACTGCAACGTTAGAATACTTTTTTATAAAGAAATCTGTGCTTCAAATTACCTTCACCGTTCCATCAAATGACCAAGAAAGCAGTCTTGAATTTGGCAAGAGCCTAAAGTCTTTCACTGTTTCCTGATGGGCTTGCAGAGAGACATATTCCTCTGATTGCCAATTCCATACCTGAATATCAAAGAAATAAGTCTGTTATAACAGTCTTCTCATAATATCCCATTAGAGAGGTGGGGGAGGATGCCCTCCCTTGTCTAAAGTCTTGTATCCCGCATGGCATTTTAGTAAAACGAAGAGTACCAAGAAAGAATGTGGTGTCCCCATTTTACAGACAAAGAAGAGAAAACCACGGGTTAATTAACGTGACTAGGGGCAAAATAAAATACTTTTCCTCCTAAATAAAATTTGTTTTCTTCAGTTGCTTAGAGAGCAGTTAATTATACCAGAAGATAGAGAAAAGCCACAATATGCTAGTGAGCTCACCATCTGATTAAATTTTCCAGAGAAAATTATCCCAATTACATATTCACAGATTTCTAAACCTCACAAGCTAGGCAAGTCTACAGATTTAGCTCCCCTAAAGCTACTGAATCATACTGGCCCTACTTCTGGGGAAGGTCAAGTGACAGAGCAGCTACAAAACAGATCATGGAATTTCTAAGCTTCAGAGATCTTAGCTATTCCCTAATGCAATGCCCAAAATGACAAAAAAAAGTGATATAGTACATTATTTTTCACATGGAGCTCCAGGAAGAACTCCTGAGGCACAAGCAGAAGACAAGAAATTGAAATAATATGAGTATCTGGCACAAAATAAGCCGTATAAGCATATGTGAGACACACAGGTGAACAAAAAAAAATTTATTTCTGTGTCATGCCCATGTACAGAACAATTTTTAATTACTAAATCAAAGCAGCTGTATTTAGAGCCTTATTAATTCTTGTCTTGAATTTAACAAATGTTTACTTAGCACCTATACGTGAAACAAATATGAAACAAGGATCTAGCATAAAGAAACCTAAGAGTCTAGCAAAGAAAATGAGACATACCAAACAAATCAAAAAACAAAAAAAATCTCAATCATAGGAGCTTTAACGATAGAGATAAAAGTTCTGTGGAACTCAAAAAAGCAATTCCTCAGGGAAGACTTGATGTAGTGCATTCAAAGTAGGCTTGGGAAATGGGTTCGAAGTATGATTCATAAACTGAGGAGGTCATTTCAAACACGGGATGAATGCTTGAGTAAGACAGAAAAATGTGGAAAAATTACAGGGACCTGCTCATAGTGCCAAATCTGGCGGCAGCACAAGATATAGATGAAGGATATATACAGAAGAACAGCAGGGAAAAAAGGGTTGAGGAGACATTCTTGACGAAACAGCCCAAGGGTCCCGATGAAGCTAGACTTCAGGCTGTGGGCAATCAGGCAGGCTCCAACAGAACTTTCTTCTATTTTTTAATATCAAAAATAAAAAGATTAAGAAAAACCAGCCACCATCACAAGTATCACATTAGCAACATCCTGGGTCTGGTTTCTGACTGGTGAATGTTAAACAGCAGAAACATCTTTAAGGT
>NW_011888797.1:139347-152873 GCF_000151845.1 Pteropus vampyrus | reverse complement strand
CTCTTTAAGTGCCCTTACATGCAAATGCTCATAAACACAAAGCCGATGTAGGTGACTGCAACAGACTTAAAACAAGCATGAGAAAACAGAAATTTAAAAATTCAAGTAGTTATTTATCATCCATCTGCTTTTGGCTGTTCCAATATAATTACTGCAACGTTAGAATACTTTTTTATAAAGAAATCTGTGCTTCAAATTACCTTCACCGTTCCATCAAATGACCAAGAAAGCAGTCTTGAATTTGGCAAGAGCCTAAAGTCTTTCACTGTTTCCTGATGGGCTTGCAGAGAGACATATTCCTCTGATTGCCAATTCCATACCTGAATATCAAAGAAATAAGTCTGTTATAACAGTCTTCTCATAATATCCCATTAGAGAGGTGGGGGAGGATGCCCTCCCTTGTCTAAAGTCTTGTATCCCGCATGGCATTTTAGTAAAACGAAGAGTACCAAGAAAGAATGTGGTGTCCCCATTTTACAGACAAAGAAGAGAAAACCACGGGTTAATTAACGTGACTAGGGGCAAAATAAAATACTTTTCCTCCTAAATAAAATTTGTTTTCTTCAGTTGCTTAGAGAGCAGTTAATTATACCAGAAGATAGAGAAAAGCCACAATATGCTAGTGAGCTCACCATCTGATTAAATTTTCCAGAGAAAATTATCCCAATTACATATTCACAGATTTCTAAACCTCACAAGCTAGGCGAGTCTACAGATTTAGCTCCCCTAAAGCTACTGAATCATACTGGCCCTACTTCTGGGGAAGGTCAAGTGACAGAGCAGCTACAAACCAGATCATGGAATTTCTAAGTTTCAGAGATCTTAGCTATTCCCTAATGCAATGCCCAAAATGACAAAAAAAAAAGTGATATAGTACATTATTTTTCACATGGAGCTCCAGGAAGAACTCCTGAGGCACAAGGAGAAGACAAGAAATTGAAATAATATGAGTATCTGGCACAAAATAAGCCATATAAGCATATGTGAGACACACAGGTGAACAAAAAAAAATTTATTTCTGTGTCATGCCCATGTACAGAACAATTTTTAATTACTAAATCAAAGCAGCTGTATTTAGAGCCTTATTAATTCTTGTCTTGAATTTAACAAATGTTTACTTAGCACCTATACGTGAAACAAATATGAAACAAGGATCTAGCATAAAGAAACCTAAGAGTCTAGCAAAGAAAATGAGACATACCAAACAAATCAAAAAACAAAAAAAATCTCAATCATAGGAGCTTTAACGATAGAGATAAAAGTTCTGTGGAACTCAAAAAAGCAATTCCTCAGGGAAGACTTGATGTAGTGCATTCAAAGTAGGCTTGGGAAATGGGTTCGAAGTATGATTCATAAACTGAGGAGGTCATTTCAAACACGGGATGAATGCTTGAGTAAGACAGAAAAATGTGGAAAAATTACAGGGACCTGCTCATAGTGCCAAATCTGGCGGCAGCACAAGATATAGATGAAGGATATATACAGAAGAACAGCAGGGAAAAAAGGGTTGAGGAGACATTCTTGACAAAACAGCCCAAGGGTCCCGATGAAGCTAGACTTCAGGCTGTGGGCAATCAGGCAGGCTCCAACAGAACTTTCTTCTATTTTTTAATATCAAAAATAAAAAGATTAAGAAACACCAGCCACCATCACAAGTATCACATTAGCAACATCCTGGGTCTGGTTTCTGACTGGTGAATGTTAAACAGCGGAAACATCTTTAAGGTTTTTCCTGTCAGACTTGGGCAAAATTGTAAAAGAAACGCCATCTTGCTATCCCCTTTTTTTAGTCCTTTATCCCCCACATTCAGCAGCCACCCTCCCCACCAAGCCCTGGCTCTCATCCTCTCCATCCTCTGTCTCAGAGCACTCACCCACAGAAGCTGGATAGCAGGATATCTTCTGTGAGAGCAAGGAAAGCTGGCAGTGAGAATAAATTAGGAATTACAGTATCTCAAGAACCCAGTGAGCTGTGTTGAGGGAGGGGGAAGAAACAGAGGCTCTCTGGCTCCCCAAATCCTATCAGAAAGGAAAAGCACCTGTGTAGCTAAACGTAAAATACCCTAGACCATTCCCACTAGGAACTTCCTGGCTCCCTCCTTCTCCTTCCTGGGCTTTGCTGGAACAAATGAACAGCTCTTCCTGGTTGACTGGCACTGCCATTCGCAGCTGTGTCTGATTCAATGTTCCTTCTCGACTTAGGTTCCTACTGCTGCCCCCACATCAAGAAGCCAGAGAGTCTGACAATCACTGAGGGGAGATTAAGACACCCTCAGCAGATTTTGCTGCAGCAGCTTTCTACAAGGCAATGATGACAGGAGTATTTTTTTTTTTGTTAGACTCAAACATACTGTGCTAATGAACCACCTTATATAACAGCTAAACTTCCACCAGCATCAATCAAATGTATGAAACCATTAGCTATAGTTTTGCAATGTATGTACACTGTAGAATTTTTTTCAGCTATATAAACAATAAAATTTAAATTAAAAAAAATGCTAAATAATCTTCTGATACCTCCAAGAATCATATATTCTCAAAAACTGGCTCAGGTGAACATGGCTGTTACTTAGGCTTTATTTACTTCAAAGTAAAGGATCAAAAAAACTACCAAGGGAGAGACATCAATTTTCACAACTCCAGGTGCTATAAGCAGGCAAGTTGATTCTTCAAATGTTGGCAGTAACTTTAGTTCAGGGCAACAAAGATTTCCCGAACCCCTACTATATATTACGGCACTAAGGATACAAAGGCGATTAAAATAAGCCTCCAAAATGGTAACTATGTGAGGTGTGTACAGATTTGTTAATTAACTTGATTGTGATAATTATTTCACAACATGTACACAGATCAAATCATCATGTTGCATGTCTTTAACATATACAGTTTTGTCAATTATACCTCAATAAAGGTTGAGCGGAAAACAAACCCCCAATGACTTATACTAAAACACCAAAAAATGAAAACAAAGACCCAACCAGTCAATTCTTGGAAATACCTATACCAAGAGTTTTGTTATATAAACATATTATGTATTCGTTAAAATGTTTTAAATGTAACAATTATTCTGAGTAGAGCAGAAAAAGAGGATGAAACACAACTCATATTTCTAAAAATAATCTAACTCTGATTCTAAAAATATTCCTAGAAATTATTTCTCCCTCTGGCTGAAAATATCTGATCTTCAAGCAAATCATAAAAGCTATGAATTTAGCTTTTGACAGAAAGGCTATATAGTATACAATGTCTCAGCAGAATTTCATCAGATGTAGTTTAGTTTTACTCAATTCAAAGCCACCTAGAAAGGAAGAAAGATGAATATGACACTGAGTTTCATGGCTAATACACTAGTATCATGGGTGGCTATATTAAATAAGTTTCTGTACTGAAGCCAAATTTCATTCTAATCACACAGGACTCACAAAGACATAACATAAAAAAAATTTTTTTTCCAAAATAGCTTTTAATAGTGCAAATTATTCTTATTGTTTATTAATATTGCCACCATAAGACACATATATACACATTATGTAAAAGAATATATAGCAGCTTCCATTGAACATAGGGCTTAATCTCCTTCACTTCTAAAACTGTACTAAAATGACAAGGTCAAGAGAATGGTAAAGAAGATAACAAAATGTTGGAGGCTGGAAAACAGAAGATAACTGACAGCAGAACTGAGAAAACAGAATCCAAAAAGCATTAGAGAATAACAAAAGCAACAAAATGGACATTACACAACTCCCAAAATGCTCAGAAACTTAGGTCACTGAGTTCATCCAGATGTGGAAATCAGGGTGGGGCTCAACAGAAGTATTAGGCATTCTGGGAAGATGGCAGCGGTACAGGCACAGTTTTTTTTAATCTCCCTAAGCCTCTATTAAAAGCAGACAAAGCTACTAAAATAGCAAAACTAAAAATGCACAGACAACATTAACAGGACCGTGTTATGTGACGTAGTATCCCCACAAACCCCAAGATGCGAATGAGAGCATACTGAGAGCTGCAAGACTTCCATGATAATAGCGACTGTATGGGAAGAAGCAGAGGGAAGCATCGGGAGCCTGACAAACCTAAAAGGAGAAGAATCCCAAAAGAGCCAAGTGATATTCACTGGAAAGTGCCGTGGACAAAGAGAAAAGCAGCGGAAATTGAGTGCCAGGTGAGCATGGTACGGTCTGGAAGGGCTAGAACAGTCTGGGCCCTATGAACTCTCAGAATTAACCAGGACAATCCTACAATGAGGAGGAAATGCCAGAGACAGAATCCAAATTGAGTTAGAACGAGAATGATGGCAGCAAAGGAGAGAGACAATCTAAATAAATAGAGGGAAGGGGACAAAGCAAAGAGATCTTCAAAAAAAACAAGGCCCTATTATTCCTAACGCTTCATGAAAACAACAGAAGGAAGAGCTATAGAGATGTGAAGCCAGAAATGCTGGCCTCTCCAACTTCTTTGAGGATTTCAGGGGAAACTAACTTTGTGTAAAAAAGAGAAAAAATCATCGTTGAATCCCAAACTAAGTTCCTATGACAAAAAAGAGAATAAAGTGCAGAATGATGCTCCTACAGACAATGGAAGCAGACCAGAAAGAAGAATCTCCAGATAAGGGCACCAGCACAATAGAGTGCAGGATTACATATAAGAACAGGAGATCAAGTGAAGGTTTACACACTAAACACTGAGACCCTACAACTACCCCTAGTTTTCTCCCCGCACTTAGCTCTAAGAATCTTCAGCCAGATCTGAAAAGACCAAACAAAAAAACCTAGAGATAGTGACAACAAAGGTTCCCCATCCAAATCACCTTTCAGAGAAGGTCTCAGTCAACATACAGAGCTTTAAATCAGTCTTTAGTGCCTGTCTCTGGTAGCGAATGATCACTACACAGTCAAGGAAGGCCTTTAAAATAAGAAGCCAAAACAATGAAATGTAAAAAAAAAAAACAACGTAGAGGGAATAGCAACTATCCAGAAAAATTAAATTTTGAGAAAAAAATTATATACACTCATAATCTAAGTATAATTTATACATTATTTATATATTTATCCATCTTCAGAGAAGAGAAGATATTTCATCTATGAAACAAGAACACAATGCTCTTCAAAAGTATTAAACACTAAGAATGAACTCTATGGCATTAAAAACATAATGGTGGAATGCGGTTAGTGTTAACATATTGGCTAGGTGGAAAACCAGAGAAGGAGCAATTAGCAGGATCATTTTATAAACTATATAAATGTCTAACCAATGTACTGTATACTTGAAACTAATTAAAATAAATAAATAAACATATTTAAAAATATGTGTGTGTGTATATGTGTGTGTATATATATATACACATATACATATATATATATAATAGTAGAAATAAAAAAAGGTTAGAAGATAAAGCTAAGGAAAAGTCCCAGAAAACAGAGCACAGTATAAAAAGATGAAATGTAGACAAGGAAAACTAGAATGTTCCAGAGAAAATGTTCCAGACTTCTCGACATAAGCTTTGGAACTTGGAAGAAGATGTGTCAATGTCTTCAAAGTTTATGGGCAAAATAATGTCCAAATACATCGTCAAAGATAGGATTAAATTGCATTAAGGCAGGAAACACATTCATGGTACATTTAGTCTACTTAGTCATTATAATGATACTAATGACCTGAACAAAATTTTGTTATAAATGTATTGAGATAATAGATTTTGATAAAGGGGTGCATGCATATGTTGAAGGTAGGACAGGTGGGAGGAGAAAAAAAGCTAAATTTTCATACAAGGAAGTCAGTAGATAAATCCTCAAAAGTAAAATTCAAGAATTAGCATTATAAGTATGTGATATGGTGACATAAAGGTAAATATCAATAGAACTATCTAGAAGCTAAAATAAAGGTGGTGCTTCTGGAGAATGAGAAATCAAAGAGTATTTTTCATAACAAGCCTATTACTATTTGAGTCTTAAAAGTATGTGCACTGGAACTTTGATAAAAAATAAAGTAAATTTAAAAAGAACATATATAGTAGGCTTAAAGGCCTCTATTATCTACAATCCTTCACAATGGTAAACTATTCTTTTTTCACGTCCTTTCATCCCTACAATAAACATCTTACTCTTAAAAGGGAAGAATGAATTATTTCAATCAGATTTTACTGCTATAAAGAAAAATAAAGAGAAATTACATAAATGCGGCAAAAAGTATATTTATACAAATCCAAATACTTAAGCATATGGGAGAATTCCAATGAATCCTTGATTTTCAAAATAAACAACCTTCCAGTAGAGTGCTCTAAGTCAAAGTGCCTGCCTCACCCATAGAAAAATATGAAACACAAATGAATTTCACCTAAGCCCATGTGCATAGTCTGAATGTACGCCCAAAGTAATATCACAAAGAAGTATTTAAAATGCACACCAGATTTGAGCCATAAATGACGTGTTCCTTTGCTAGAGTCTGCATTATGTGTGTTAGGAGTTCATCCTCCGTCTTACCTGTATTGCAGAATCATCAGCACTTGAAATAAGAGTCTTTCCATCAGCTGTGAATTGGATGTGCCGGACAGTGTTCTTGTGCCCATCCCTGGATTGGAATATTCTGTTGTTTAGGAGTTCTAAAATCTTCAGAGTAGAAAACCACGGAAAATTAATATTAATTTTACACCCCGGAGATATTAAACTAAAATTAGACTACAGAAGGGTACAGAATTTCCATCTCATAGTGCTTTCAGTTTAACTAAAGACACACAACTGAATGTTACACATACATACACACACATCTGTGCACACATACCCTAAAATGAAACACACTGGAACAACCACATGGCAGTAGGAACAAGTGGTCCTTCTGAGTACTCAACTACCCAATTCATCAAACAAATGTCAGTCTGGGCTCAGCCTCCAAAAAAAAAAAATAACATTTAAGATGGACGAGAGAAATGAAAAAAAAAAATCCTGGATGAGAGACAAGGCAAGTTCTTTATAAAACAATACAGAGACAAGATAAGATAAAAGATGAGGAGGCAGACAGGTAAAGAAAAAGAGGATGTGAGTAGGCTGGGAGGCAGTCACTGAGAAGATTTAAAAGGATTAATATGCCAGATGCAGAGATTAAGAAAGTAGTAACAGATCTCAAAAATATCAAAAAAGTTTTCAAATGAACTCATACCCCGCCAAAAAGTAAATATGGTTCCTTTGCCCAAACTGAAATGTACTCAAGGATGCCTAAGGAAAATACAGATGATGCTAAAATAGGAGACTGCAGAAATTCAAACCTAACCTGCATGTCTGAAAAAAGGTCTCTTAGAAAGCAAAGGGGAATTACATGAATGAAAGCCTTCCCGAATGAGCAGTGGACAATCTCACAATTTCTATGGGAAGAGGGCAGGTTGGCATTTAATAGTTGAGCATGGACTTAGAGACATGGGTTTGAATCCTAGCTCTGCTACTTACTGATTTTATGAAAGTTGTGGAAACTAGGAGTTCAGATATCTGTGAAACAGGAGTGATAATATCTAACATCCAGGATATTACAATATTGAATTAATACTCTAAGGAATAATTCCAAAAGCCTGGATGAGAAAAAAGTGAGGGAAGCCAATGTTCTTTGATAAAATACTATATAACTAGAGAAAATATGCTTTCGTGATGAATTTCATTTGTGATGAAATCATTTTTATCCAAAATGATTTTAATATACTATCTTTTAGGTCTTAAAGCCTGACTTTATTTTTATTTATTTTGTCTTGTCTAGCAAGTTAAGAAGTTCAGGTGGTGAATAGGTGTATTTCTAATACCAAAAGTAGAACAGTGATGGTTGGTGAAACAAGAAACTTAAGGCAACCCTCCACTGATGTTCCCAATGAACCTTATCAATACCAAAATGAAAACAACTTACACTCCTAAACAGCTGAACTTCTAAGAGAAAAAAAAACATTCTGTGCATTGTTAACTGAATCTCTGATAGTATTCAATATACTGCAGAATAGCAAAACAATGAGGTAGAAAATAAGGAACACAAAAAGACAAAGTATGAGAAACAGTAGTAATGGGCAATCTGAAAAATATATAACCAACAGGATTGTAAGATTATTTTCAGTCTAACAAGATTAATTAATACATCATAGAAAGATGTATGTAGTACATAAATAAGTCTATAATGCCAGACATATAATTAATTTTACATAAATAACTACACTGCACAGAATGACTCTGAAGACTAGAACTGAATACCTCAAGGGCTCCATCGTTGCCTCCAAACGCAATGTACTGCAGATGTGGACTTAAGCAGCAGCAACTAACTTGAGCTTCAGCCAGATAATCAATCTGACTTGTTTTTCCATTAATGAGCTAATGAAAAATAAGGTGCAATCAGGTATTAGGCTGTAAGAGCAGTTTTTGTTCTTTAGAACAGAGACTTGAATCGAGAAAAATAATAATAAAACACAGAAAATAACCAACAAGAGCTCCCAGGGGAATGACAAATCCCTACCCTCGTCTCTGCAGCTACATTTAGCACTTCACGCTTTTATTTCATTTCACTTTTGTGGTTCAAATACATTTTCATAAATAAAACGAGCTTTAAAAGGTTTAACAAGCAGCTGCTGTGCCCACCACCTGAGACACATCTGTCTGATTTGTAATCCCACAGCCAGCTCCACAACCCACTTTCCATTTCTTCACAAAGCCCATTTTAATAGGGCTATCGTTTGCAAAAATGCACTTTTCTGATATTATTCAAGGGGGTTGGTGAAATGAGACTGAGAAAGACATTGCATGAAAATACAAATTTAAATTTAAATGGGTTTTATAGCCTCCAAATCACTCACAAAACAGTATAAATTAAGATTCCCTTTTCTTTTAGGAGGAGGGGGCACTGGAGAAGAACCCATGAGCATAATTTGGGTGGCTGGACCTGTAATGCTTAAACTGAGATTACCTAATTTCATAATATGTACCAATGCTAATAATTATTTTTGCAAATCCCGCTAATAATGAAGTCTTATCATTCAACTAAAACACGTGACCTGAGAAAACATTTCTCAAGCTTGAGTCAATTGTCAGATATCCTTTCTCTAAGTGTAACAACCTAAAAGTCTTGAATTTTTTTCGCTATGAAATAAGCAGTAATCTTTGTTTCGAGTACAAGATTATAGGGTCAATCAAGGTAGCTTTTTCTGTACAATATTTTACCAAGAACGTTCTGATCTACTAGACATTTGAATTAAAGATTGAACTACTGAAAGCTAACTATCTTCTCTCAAATTCAATTTCTATATTTTCTTAAAGTGGTGACTAAAAAACGTTTTGTTCATGTAAATTGAACTATTATTTGTCAGTTTAAGTATCCTTTAAACTCGCCCACAATCATTGACAAAGAATGATACTTTTATAGTCAGTTGACTTCTTTTTTAAGTCTCACGGTTATGACAATTGTTAAAGGTTGCACGATTTTAATAAAGAGAATACAAGCATGAGGAAACTGAACTTGACAAGAAAACTCAGTGGAAAATATCCCAAGCGGTAGAACCAGTCTGCTAAAAATCAGTGACGAGGAATTCAGGTTCAATGCCACATCCCAATTCATCCCAGAAACCCAGGGCATTAAAACTCCTTATCAACATGTTAAGGACAACAATAAAACTTGTAAAACACCGAACAAGCCATATTCAGGGGTGTCTCACAGTTTGATTCTGACCCTCATAGTGAACAAGGAGAAATTACAAACGCCATAGACAATATACTCCCAGATATGTGTCTCTCCAGAATTCGGATTCCACTCTGACCCTATAACCAGCTCAGTGACTTTTGAAGATGAAAAGGACCTCATAGGTAAACAAAGTGAGGCTCAGAGAAGTGATGCAATTTATTCGACATCACAGAAGTAGCTGATGAGAAAGCCAGAACTTACACCTTAAGTCTCCTAAGTGAACAGTCACTGTTTTCTCCGCTACATCACGTTGAGCTTTGCAGCTTTAGAACTTGTTAAGCTCTGTCCTCCTCTACGCCGGCCTGTCCCAACCTCTTGCTATCTCTCATGACCTCAATATGCACGCTCCCTCTATTTCTCTCCCTCTCTATTCTGTCTCTTTATTCTAGCTCTACTTCACTACCTCCTTTCATTCTCTCTCATGTTTCTTGCTCTCTTTCAATAACCAAATCAAGAAAAATCACATGTAAAAATGGTATAAGGTCGGATATAGACAGATCATCCAAACAGAAAATCAATAAGGAAATAACATCCTTAAATGACACATTAGACCAACTGGACATAATGACATAACTGACATTTACAGAGCCTTCTATCTCAAAACAGCTGCTTATACATTCTTCTCTAGTGCACATGGAACATTCTCAAGGATTGACCACATACTGGGACACAGAGATAGCCTCAACGAATATAAGAGGATTGAAATCATACCAACCATATTCGCTGATCATAATGCTTTGAAACTAGAGATCAACTGCGAAAAAAAGGCAGGAAGAACCACAAATACATGGAGATTAAACAACATGCTATTAAAGAATAACTGGGTCAGAGAAGAAATAAAAAGAGAGATCAAGAGATACATAGAAACGAATGATAACGATATCAAAAGTACAACATATCAAAAGTTTTGGAACACGGCAAAACCGGTCATAAGAGGAAAAGTTCATATCATTACAGGCCTATCTCCAAAAACAAAAATGAGCCCAAATAAACAACTTAACACTTCATCTTTAAAAACTAGAAAAGGAAGAACGAATGAAGCCTAAAGTCAGCAGAAGGAGAGAAATAATCAAAATTAAAGCAGAAATAAATAAAATTGAAAACAAAACAAAACAAAACAATAGAAGAAATAAATGCAACGAAGAGCTGGTTCTTTGAGAAGGTTAATAAAATTGACAAACCCCTGGCTAGATTCACTAAAGAAAAAAGAGAAAAGACATACACACAAAAAAAATCAGGGATGAAAGAAGGGAAATTATGACAGACACTGCAGAAATACAAAGGATCATATAAGAATACTATGAAAAAGTATATAACACCAAATTTAATAACCTAGGAGAAATGGATTAGTATTTAGAAAAATATAATCTTCCTAGACAATCAAGAAGAACTGGAAAATCTAAATAGACAAATCAGCAGTATGAAAATTGAAACAATTATCAAAAACCTGCCAAAAAGTAAAAGTCTAGGACTAGATGCTTCACCAGTGAAATCTACCAAATGTTCAAAGAAGATTTAATACCTATTCTCCTCAAACTCTTCCAAAGAATCAAAGAGAAGGAAATACTTCCCAACTCATTTTATGAGGCCAATATTACCCTGATACTAAAACCTGGTAAAGATAACACACAAAAAAAGAAAACTACAGACTAATATCTCTCATGAACACAGATGCAAAAATCCTAAATAAGATAATAGCGAACCGAATATGGCAACATATTAAAAAGATTATACGCCACGATCAAGTGGGCTTCATCCCAAAGGCACAGGGATGGTTCAACATATGCAAACTGATTAATGTGATACACCATATAAACAAATGAAAAAATAAGAATCATATGATCATATCATTAGATGTAGAAAAAGCCTTCAACAAGATACAGCATCCATTCATGATCAAAACACTTAAGAAAATTGGTATAGAAGGGAAGTACTTTAACATAATAAAGGCCGTATATGACAAACCCTCAGCCAACATTATACTTAATGGTGAAAAACTAAAAACCTTCTCTCTGAGATCAGGAACAAGACAAAGCTGTCCACTATCACGACTGTTATTCAATATAACATTAGAGGTCCTAGCAAGTACAATCAATCAGGCAAGAGAAAGATATAAAAGGCATCCAAATAAAAAACAAAGAAGTCAAACTGTCACTATTTGCAGTAGACATGATTCTCTATATAGAAAACCCTAAAGACTCCACAAGAATACTACTAGAAACAATAAGCAAATACAGTAAAGTTTCTGCATACAAAAGCAATGTTCAAAATTCCATAGTGTTCCTATACTCTAATAATGAAGTGTCAGAAATAGAAGTGGAAGAAATAATTCCTTTTGTAACTGCAACAAAAAGAATAAAATACCTAGGAATAAATCTAACAAAACAAGTGAAAGACCTATATAATGAAAACTGTAAGACCCTATTAAAAGAAATCTAGGAAGAGACAAATAAATGGAAAGACATTCTGTGTTCTTGGATTGGAGGAATCAACATAGTTAAAATGACCACATTGCCTAAAGCATTATACAGATTTAATGCAATCCCCATCAAAATCCCATAGGCATTTTTTAAAGAAAGCACAAAAGACCCAGAATTGCCAAAGTCATTCTGAGAAAAAAGAATGAGGCTGGAGGCATTGCTCTGCCCAACTTCAAATTATACTACAAAGCAACAGTAATCAAAACGGCATGATACTGGCAGAAAAACAGACACACATACCAGTGGAACAGAACTGAGAGTCCAGAAGTAAACCCATATTTATATGGGCAAATAAGTTTGACAAAAAAGCCAAAAACATACAGTGGAGAAAGGAAAGTCCCGTCAATAAATGGTGCTGGGAAAACTGGAAAGCCACCTGCAAAAGAATGAAACTAGACTGTTGTCTATCACCACACTAAAATTAACTCAAAATGGATTAAGGACCTGAATATAAGACCTGAAACAATGCTATGCATAGAAGAAAACACAGGAACTAAGCTCATGGACCTTGGACTTAAAGAGGATTTTATGAATTTGACCTCGAAAGCAAGGGAAGTAAATGCTAAAATAAATGAATGGGATTATATCAAACTAAAAAGCTTCTGCTCAGCAAAATAAATCAACAAGGTAAAGAGACAACCATCTGAATGGGAAAATATATTTGCAAGCAATGCCTCCGATAAAGGCCTAATATCCAAAATATATGAAGAACTCATAAGACTCAATAACAACAAAAAATAAACAATCCAGTCAAAAAATGGGCAGAGGACCTGAAGAGACACTTCTCCCCCTAGAGGACATACAAATGGCCAATGAATACATGAAAAGATGCTCAACATCACTAGCTATTAGGGAAATGCAAATCAAAACCACAATGAGATACCATCTCACACCTGTTAGAATAGCTATAATCAACAGGTCGAGTAATAACAAATGCTGGAGAGGATGCGGAGAAAAAGGAACCCTCATACCCTGCTGGTGGGACTGCCACTATGGAACAGTATGGAGGTTCCTCAAAAAACTAAAAATTGATCTACCATATGATCTAGCAATCCCTCTATTGGGTATTTACCCCAAAGACTTGAAAACCCATATCCGAAAAGATATTTGCACACCGATGTTCATTGCAGCATTATTCACTCTAGGCAGGACATGGAAGCAACCGAAGTGCCCTACGATAGATGATTGGTTAAAGAAGCTGTGGTACATAGCTGCCATTTGCGACAACATGGATAGACCTCAAGATAATCATGCTAAGCAAAATAAGCCAGACAGAAAAAGTTGAAAATCACATGATATCACTTATATGTGGGATATAAACCTAAAAGCAACAAATGAACAGGACAAACAAAC
>NW_011888797.1:135769-138122 GCF_000151845.1 Pteropus vampyrus | reverse complement strand
CAGAAAAAGTTGAAAATCACATGATATCACTTATATGTGGGATATAAACCTAAAAGCAACAAATGAACAGGACAAACAAACAGAGACTTATGGATATGGACAATAGACTAGTAGTTAACAGAGGGTTGGAAGTGGGGGAAAGGGGGAGGTAGATGGAGTAAAAGGGGTCAATATGTGGTAACAGAAAGAAATTTGACTATGGGAGGTGAACACACAGTGTAAATATATATATGCCTTACTGTTAAAGTGTACAGTTAAAACTTATTGGATTTCATTAACCAATGTCACCATAAAAAAATTAATTTTTTTAAAAAAAGATAGGTGGATGAGGAAGGGGAGGGTATCCCAGGGTGGAGGGGATGACATAAGGTCATGTTATCATTGCTATAACCTTTCCCTAGAAGTTAATAAGGCACTTCTACAAACCTATCTAGAAAAAAGGGTTAACTCAAGTTGTATTTGTGCTCTTGAAAAGCTAATGAAGGCCTAAAATAACAAACTCTGAGAAAATAGTTCATAGGGTCACCTATCACAGGGTTTCTGTCCTTCCTAATCCTACTTCTCCCAAGGAATCCTCAGGGCAAGGGGGGATGTCTCAGTAACTTACATAAAAGCCATGCTGACCCCTGCCCTTCGTCTCTGGCTGCTGCTCTTGCCACTTCCCTCAGCCAGGAGTCACTGTCACTCAGCTCCACATGCTGACACCTCCTAGAATGGTCCCCTACTCAGCTGTCCTGCTTGGCCTGGCCAAACATGAAAGCGGTATCTTGAGTCTGACCTTCCAAGAGGTGTTTGCTCCTTCCTGCTGCCAGTACCTAGAATGCTACCTTCCTCTCCAGGGCTTCTCTGTTAATGCGACATCAACTGCACTGGACTTCCATACAGACAACACCTTATTCAGGCCAGTTAACACAATGGCCCTGACCTGCTCTTGAGCCCCAATGTTCCTTAAAGCTTCTGCTCTCTGATAACACCACTCAAAACTCCAACTATCAATTCTCAGTCAGTGGACCTCAGGGGCTCCGTTCTTCTTCAGCCAGGCAAGAAATACCATCCTTTTAAGTGTTCCACTCTTTGATGAGGGGCAGGGAAGAGAGCAGTCTAAAGTACAACTGTTTGGATCCCTAAACAATGCAGTTCTTTCAGTTTTACCTCTTAACCCTTTCCTTCTCAGGGAACACAAGAAGCATTCAAGAAATATTTCTTGAACAAATGTGTGAGTAAATGAATGAATGAACAGGCGTTTTTCAGTACATAAAGCCCAGCTCCTTCCAATTCAGTTCCAATGGTTAGACTCCTCACTTAAGGTGATTTTTGTTCTTTCAAAGACTCTGTTATCTTTTCCCTGCAATAAAGCTTCCATTGGTTTGCCCATCCCCCTTGCACACTCCAGCAGACATGTCTAAATCACTACTGTGGACAAGTTCAAGTTTGTCCTCATGATATCCTAGACTCCATGCAAATCAAGGAATGTGCTCACAGATACTAACAGAAGAGGAATGAGGTAAGGCAAGGTATATCACCTTTTTACTTCTAAACACTTCTAAACACTTCTAAACACTAACATATCTGAGCCTCAGCTCAAGACCCATATATTTATTCAACTAATACCTACTGAGCGTCTGTTAGATACTCTACAATTATGCCTGATCTCGAGTCCAAAAACAAACAAAAACTGAATTGGTGAGTTCATTCAAAACAATTTTTCCAATTGTTTTCTAAAAGTACTTACTTGAAGACGTCTTATATTGTCAACTGCAAGAACCATCACTTCATTTTCTTGAAACGCAACATCTATTTCTTGCTTTAATACTATAGCAGAGTTCTCACATACTTTCTTTGTCTCCCAGAGCTGATTAAGAGATTAAAAAACTAAAATAAGATTATTGTATCCTCTGAAATATTATAAAGACAAATCCTAGTCTTAAAGCAAGAAACAAACCATGCTTCACATTTGAAATGCCTATGATGCCAGAAATTTTTCAATTATTAGATAATTCAACAATAAATATTTATTTATTACATGCTATAGTAAGAAGCAGTTAGTACTAAAGTAATGAGTGCTAGAGCCAAAATGCCTTAGTATGAATTTTAGTCCTACCTAATGTTGTAACATTGTAAGATTACTTAACTCAGTGCCACTCAAAATAAAGGACCTCCTGCTAGTTCTCAAATAGTCTGATACCAAGACAAGGAGCCGATACCAGAATGTAAATCAATTGTATCACTATACACATTAACAGTATACTTAGTGATAAAGTTGGTTTTTCTTAGCAGGACTTTCTTGATGAAAGTTGCAGTGCATTGATTTACATTCTGGATCAAGCTCACTGAGACTGGCACATCAAGTAAC
>NW_011888797.1:100580-135719 GCF_000151845.1 Pteropus vampyrus | reverse complement strand
TCAGTTCCAATGGTTAGACTCCTCACTTAAGGTGATTTTTGTTCTTTCAAAGACTCTGTTATCTTTTCCCTGCAATAAAGCTTCCATTGGTTTGCCCATCCCCCTTGCACACTCCAGCAGACATGTCTAAATCACTACTGTGGACAAGTTCAAGTTTGTCCTCATGATATCCTAGACTCCATGCAAATCAAGGAATGTGCTCACAGATACTAACAGAAGAGGAATGAGGTAAGGCAAGGTATATCACCTTTTTACTTCTAAACACTTCTAAACACTTCTAAACACTAACATATCTGAGCCTCAGCTCAAGACCCATATATTTATTCAACTAATACCTACTGAGCGTCTGTTAGATACTCTACAATTATGCCTGATCTCGAGTCCAAAAACAAACAAAAACTGAATTGGTGAGTTCATTCAAAACAATTTTTCCAATTGTTTTCTAAAAGTACTTACTTGAAGACGTCTTATATTGTCAACTGCAAGAACCATCACTTCATTTTCTTGAAACGCAACATCTATTTCTTGCTTTAATACTATAGCAGAGTTCTCACATACTTTCTTTGTCTCCCAGAGCTGATTAAGAGATTAAAAAACTAAAATAAGATTATTGTATCCTCTGAAATATTATAAAGACAAATCCTAGTCTTAAAGCAAGAAACAAACCATGCTTCACATTTGAAATGCCTATGATACCAGAAATTTTTCAATTATTAGATAATTCAACAATAAATATTTATTTATTACATGCTATAGTAAGAAGCAGTTAGTACTAAAGTAATGAGTGCTAGAGCCAAAATGCCTTAGTATGAATTTTAGTCCTACCTAATGTTGTAACATTGTAAGATTACTTAACTCAGTGCCACTCAAAATAAAGGACCTCCTGCTAGTTCTCAAACAGTCTGATACCAAGACAAGGAGCCGATACCAGAATGTAAATCAATTGTATCACTATACACACTAACAGTATACTTAGTGATAAAGTTGGTTTTTCTTAGCAGGACTTTCTTGATGAAAGTTGCAGTGCATTGATTTACATTCTGGATCAAGCTCACTGAGACTGGCACATCAAGTAACGCTGATTTAACCTTTCTGTGTCTGTCTCCTCAGCTACAAAAAGAACTGTTGTGAGAATTAGCAAATTCTAATACATGTACAGCACTTTGCACAATGTCAGGCATACAGTAAATATTAAGTAAATTTTAGCTACAATTCATACAAAACACTATTAGATGCTACAGGGACAAACCAGGGTCCCTGGCCTCAATGAGTTTGTAATCTAAAATGTGTAAACAAGTTGGAGAAGCACTAGAGCATTGGAGGTGAGGAGTAAATCAAATCTATACTTAAATCCAGACAGAATTTGATAAGTAACATAAGAAAATGATATAGAGTTATATGGTATTAAAGGAGAGACATTTCCCCAAATGGAATACTGGGAAAGGCTTCACTGAAGGTTTAGGGAGCTGGCAGGATTATTATCAACAAGGAGAGATTCGAGGAAGCGGGGTATTCCAAACATAAGAAACCACATAAGCAAAATACAGAGGCAGGGAACTACAGGGTGTTTAGGAAAATGTGAGCAGTCTAGTGCAGGTTATCTGTATAAATAAACTAGAAAACAGACTGCAGCGGAACGAGGCCATACTGTGGAGATGTCTGATGGTAGACTTAGGAGTACATTATTTATCCGGTAGGCAAGGGAGACACTTTCTGATTTTGAGCAAAAATGACATGACTGTATGTACACAAGGAAAATATCTTGGAAGTAACATATAAAAATCCAAGAAAGAAAAGACTGGAGGCAGAAACTAATACGAGAAAGGCAACAGGTAATGGAAACTTGAAATGGAAAAGCAGAAATAAATAATAGAAAAATGGAAAGGTAGAAGCCACTAGAATTGGCAAGTAGCTAGATGTGGGAATTCAAGGTAGAGGAAAGAGTTAAAAATTATTCTGAGGAATCAAATGTAATATATTTAAAATAATCAAAATACAGTTTATTCATTGGACTTCTCTAGCACCTGGCCCACAATAATACTCAGTGAACGTGTACTGAATGAATGAGACTGGTATAGTCCATGTAACACCACTTTTCAAAGATAAAGACGAATCTTGTAGTTTCCTGTTTTACTTTCCGCAATAATACCCATCAATTTCTTAGTCTGTAGGGGGTTTGACTTACAATTAATAAATGTTTAAAATGAAAATCTCAATATCTCTCACCCTGATTGTCTGGTCATCAGAAGATGTCAAAAATGATGTTCCATCAGGAGAAAACATCGCACAATGGACCCAACTTAAATGTCCTCGGCAATCAGCAACTTTTAAACATGAGTCCATGTTCCACAACTACAGAACAAACACAGCATACAGGAGATGACGAAAGTGTTTTAAATATATGCAAAATGACTTGTGCAGATTATTCACTGTATCCTTATTTTTGATAGCAAAACAACTGGAAAGAACCCAAATAACTACCAGTAGGACTAACTTAATAAACTACATTTATCACATAATGGAATACTACGAGGCCATAGAAAGTAATGAGAAAACACCCTGATAATGACTAGTCTCTGGGATATATCGTTTACAGAAAAAAAGCAAGAGTATATATATTTCAGCAGAATATATATATACATACACATATATATATTATACTATATATATGTGTGTGTGTGTGTATAAATATACGTGTGTGGATATGTGCACACACACTATATTATATAAAAGATGAGAAACAAATATGTAAATATATATAGTTGGATACAGATGTGGAGAAAAATAGTACATATAAATATCTGCTTATATATGCAAAAAGAAACATTGGACTGTTAGACAAAAAACAAAATGGTTACCTATGGAGAGGGGTGGGAAAGAGCAGAGGGGAAAGGACAGCGACAAAAGCAAGACTCCTCTGAGTATAACTTATTATAAAGCTTTGATTTGGAAGCATGCAAACGTTGTATGTATTTTTTAAAAAATCAATCTAAAAATAGACAAATGTAAGAAGATTCCATATTCAGACTATTTTTCACTGTCATCTAATCCTCAGTTCAACGGATGGCAAAACCCTACACTAAATGAGTGTACTAATTGTACACGTACACATTTCTCCTGCTATTCATGCTTATTACAAATTGTCAGTGTCTGCCACCAGCCTGGCTGTATTTTGTCCTGAGTTCTGCTGTAAATTACTCAGATATATTCTAGTCTAATGAAGTACCATATGTGCCCGAGTTCCTCTCATTACACTCTGAATTACAGACCTACTTTATGATTTCAGAACTAGCAGTGGCAAAACAAGTACTTCATCACATGCTCAGTGGTCTTCAATCAGTAAGTTTTATGGTCACAAATTAATTACATGAAGTCTTCACTGCTTTATCTCTAGAGTCCAAGCTGGGACATAAAGAGCTAAAGTACAGAGATGAAAGTGGTTCCACAACTGACAAATCTCCCTTGAAATCCTTTCCTCTCTTCCCTTCTGGTTCTTTCCATCATTTCTTTGTCACTCTGAGCCTCCAAAACCAACTAAGTTCTTATATTTCGAGAGGGAAGACAATGTTTCCTGGAGCTTTCTAAGAATACGGCAAAGATTTTGGAAGTAACAGGAAAGGCAGAAAGAGGGGTTGTTCCTCCACACCGCCTAAAAATCCTGACAAAACCCAGGATGAGGAAATTGCCAACCATACCTATCTTGAGGATCTACAGGTAAGGTGCAAGATCTCCTAGCAGATCTGAATCTGTCAATCTAAGGCCCACAGCACCCTACTTCTTCCCATGGTTTCACACAGGACTGGAGCTCATTCACACTCACTGCCTCTACTTCCAATGGAAGGATTCTCGGCGTGGAAGTTCTTCAGTGTTAGCTGCACTGCTGTACTTAGAATTAAAAGCTTACAGAACTCATCCACTCACTTTCGTTTTACCTGTATCTCCATGCTGAAGGGATGAATATAGCTCAACAACTCTCCTCCAGCACCTTCATAGAAAGGGGCAAAGTTGGCAAACTCACTAAAAATTGCCGAAATAAGCAAGCTTCCTTTGAAGAGAGCCTGTGAACCAAGTGAATTTCCCTATTTTCCAGATGATAGCCCATCTCCATCTTCTTGGGCTATAATTACAAGGGGCTTCAAATTACTTGGTGGTGAGACCCACTCAAGGAATGAGTATTAACAAAGCTTGAAAAAACTCATCCACCTTTGGAGAAAAAAAATCAGGAAATTCATTGCTTTTTGAAAATTTTAATATAGAATTCACTGAGTAGGATTCTTCCAGGGACTGTTAGGTACAGATTCTAAATATAAAATCTACCAGATAAGTGCAAAATTATAAATATATACAAGTAATTTATAGGATCCATTTTATTCATTAGTGCTTAGCAATGAACATCTCAGGTTCTAAATTTAACTACCATCTTAACTTCTCGATGATCTACAAAATCTGAACTGGACTCATCTCTCATCATTTCTTTGACAGAAGAGTCTATGTCAATATTGTTTAAGAGATGCCATGTTTCTGCTTAGGAAACCAGTGGTCATTCCACTGTCTCCCCAGAACTTGGCACAAGCTAGCCATTCAACAAATACTTGGTGAATAGTACTGTCATCCCCAGTATGATTTGTCATACTGTCAAATCGAGTCTTTAATCACTGCTAATGTAATAAAGCTGGCTATATCATTTAATATCCTAAAGCTATAGGTCATTATGCTATAAAGAAAATATTCTATAATTTCTCAAGCAAACATCCTCAGCAGTTAATGGTTTAAGCAGCCCACCCTTTGTCATCCTTGTACCTCTGGACACCCAAACTTCACAGAGTAAAGTCAACTACTCACCTCCACACAATACTGGGACAAAGCCACCACTGCCAAATGATTTTGGGGGGAAAAGTCACAGTACTGGATGGTGCTGTGATGGCCTGTATGGATTTCTGCCAAGAGACCACTGGTATGAATGTCAAAAAGCTGTCAACATAGAAGAGAGAGATAGCTATGAAAGTAAAAATGTTTTTTAAATAAGCTATACCCAAACTAAATATAAATTTATTTCTAAAAGAATATCCTATTTCAAATATAAAGTATAAATCCTGAAAAAATACTATAATTACTAATAATTGGCACAAATGACAGTCATAAATAAGATACAAATCTATACACATATACTTTAAAAATACTACTCATCTTGAAACATGATTCTTATATAAGAAAATTTATCACAGATGATCTCTCAGGCTGGCCTAGAAGAAATAAAACCTTTGTGAATGAATAGACTAGCCAAATTAACATACAGAGCAGTTCTCCCTAATGCTTGTTTACTCAAAAGAGAAAATGGATAGTCACAAATGAAGATGATCAAAATAACATAGAGCGGAGGCTTGCTAAAATGAAATTAGCGCAATCATTTCTAGTTCTCTTCAGAACTACCAAATTACTCCATTATGATCAATCGTTTTCTCATTTTTGAACCAAAAAAAAAGGAGCTATTTTTGAGTAATTCAATCTTCTTCAATTTTTGAAAGATTTTTAAATGCTGAATAAACTCTTCCAAAAGTTTTTGCCAAATGATAACAACCTTTACGCCAATATATGGTACGGCAATTTATGACCAAGGTAGTCTTAAGGAAGGAAAAAAAAGCGTCCTGCGGGAGCCATGAACATGTTCTGTGAATGCAGAGATCTGCGAGCACGCAGATGGTAAGCAGCACAGCATCAGGGTCTAACAACAAAGGACAGGAAATCACGCTTAAAGCGCTTCCTAGGACAGGTCATTCTCAAGAATTAGTGGCTGATGGTGATAGAAGAAACTTGGCAAATATGGAATAGGCAGTTGCCCCAATTATTGGACAGCAAAAAGACTTAATAGGAGTGAGCTAACAACACAAAAGAGTTGAAAATAAGAGGCAATGGAGAGACCAAAGAGTAAGAAACTGGGATCTACATGTAGTTAAGGGTGATCATCAGTAGCTGTATTTTAGCAGGTAAAATAAGGAACTGGTCCAGATTTTTAAAATAAGAGGCATTTCATGCAATATAATATTATTTTCCTTTCTCACTAGAACATCTTTTAAAATGCTCGAATTCATTAGGGAAATGCAAATCAAACCACAATGAGATGCCACTTTACTTAATAGAATGGTTATAATAAAATAATGAAAAATAACAATTGTTGACAAGGATGTGGAGGAATTAGAACTCTTGTACACTGCTAGTGAGAATATAAAATGGTGCAGATGCTATGAAAAAATTTGGTGGTTCCTCAAAAAGCTAAATATAGAATTTCTATATGACCCAGCAATTCAACTCCTACGTGTATACACAAAAGAAGTAAAAGGGCTCAAATAGACACTTGAAAACCAATGTCCCTTGTAGCATTACTTGCAATAGCCAAAAGGTGAAAACACCCCAAGTGTCCCTCAACAGATGAAATATTATGTAGCCATGAAAAAGAATAAAGTTCTGATACATGGTACAATATGAACAATAGCATGGTTAAGTGAAATGAGCCAGACATAAAAGATCCAATATTTTATGATCCCACTTACATGAAATATCTAGAACAGGCAAATTCATAGATCAGAGGTTACCAGGAGTTCAGGAGATAAGGGAATGGGGAGTTTTACTTCCTGGTTACAGAGTTTCTGTCTGGGGTGATGAAAAAGTTTTGGAAATAGTGGTGATAGTTGTACATTGTGAATGAAATTAATGGCACTGAACTGTTTATTTAAAAATAGTTAAAATGGCAAATTTTACGTATATATTTTACAACAAAAAATTTTCTGATCTTCGAATCTTGTAAATGCAGTGGTTCCTTTTATGTTCTTACAGTCTTTCACAAACTTAAGACAAAAACGAGATATGTTTCTTTGGTTTCCTGCTAAGGGAGTATAAACCTATAAGCAACCAAGATCCAAGGGTCACAGCTACTAGATCAATAACAATAACATAAACACCCCTCAGTGAATTTTTATATAACTATATGGTATATTTCAACTGTGTTCTTTAAAATGTAATATTTGGGTCTACAGCCATACCACCCTGAACAAGCCAGATCCAGTCTGATCTCGGAAGCTAAGCAGGGTCAGGCCTGGTTAGTACTTGGATGGGAAACCACCTAGGAAGACCAGGTGCTGTAGGTGTAAAAAATAAAAAATAAGGGATTGTAAACTGACAAGGTCCTTGAATCTGTAAGGTCAACCAAGGGTTGCCTCACCTAAAATAAAATAAAATAAAATGTAATATTTGGTATGTGGTGACAGAAAGAAATCTAACTATGGGTAATGAATACATAATGCAATATATATGTGCATTACTGTTGAATTGTACACATGAAAGTTACTGGATTTCGTTAACCAATGTTACCATAATAAAAATTAAAAATTAAATTTTAAAAGTAAATAAATATTTTAAAATAGTAAAATGTAATATTTGGGTTAGGAGGAACACAAAGAGGTTGGTGAAAGTATACACACTTTTCTTTATAAGATGAATACAATTTGAAAATCTAATGTATAACAAGATGACTATAGTTAAGAACACTGTATTGTATAATTGAAATTTGCTAAGAGTAGACCTTAAATATTTTCACCAAAAAAAGGTAAATAGATGAGGTAATAGATATGTTAATTAACTCAATAGAAAGGAATCCTTTCATAATGCATACATATATCAGATCATCATGTTACACATGTTAAATATCATAATTTTGTCAATTATACCTCAACAAAGCTAAAAATAAAATTGTAATGCTGTTATTCAAGTCTCTTAAAATTACTAATAGAATGGAATGTCACTGAGCCATAAATCAGAAAACGTGGCTCTCTGAATCACGATGTAACTTTCAGCAAATTATTTGGCTGCTCTGAAGCTCAGCTGCCTCATTATTATCATAGGGCTATTGAAATCTGCTATGTCCCTTAGATATTTATATCAAAAATTATACATGAGGGCACTCTGAATACCACATTGTAAGTTATTATTAGATTGAAAAAGGAGGAAGGCATTTCCTTGTTATTTACTTTTCTGGCATATCTTCTTTATTTACTTCAGCGAAATCTCATAATCATCCTCAGTCATCGATGAGTATTTCTCTCTATCCGAGTCACCAAATCATAAAATTTTAGGAGTAAGAAAGCATTTTGAAAATCACCTAAATCTAAGTATTCAAAATTGTAAAACAACAAAAAAAAGTGATACAGAAACTATTCCATGTTCTTAATGAATCTGAGAAACACTGGATTAAACAATACTAATTGCTTCTGTACATAGGACTTCCTGAGGCCTTGACTGTGTTAGTACACACTGAGGACCTCAAGCGGGGAGCAATCAATGTATAACATTCCCCAAACCAGTAGGACTAAGGAGCCCTCTTCTCAAAAGGCCTGTGGACATTCCCTAGAGCATAGTTCTAAGAACTATGAGAGGTTAGGGAGACTGTCCCAATCTTATAGCTCTACTTTATATCAATGAACAAATGTAAAATGCAAAAAATCAATGGAAGTTTTAATTTTCGTTAAATTTGGCTTTTTAAAATACTAATACTTACAAAGATTTTATTTTTTGCTGCCACCATTATCCTAGAACCATCAGAAGACCATGAACAACATTTCACCATCACTTCCATTTCCTCTTGAGGCTCCTCTGAACTTAGGAAGAACTGCTTCACATTAATGCTTTTCCTCTCATTTGCTGATTTCACATCCCAGAACTTTGAATTACCAAAAAAAAAAAAAAAAAAATTAAGTTCGTTTTAAACTTAAATCACACCTCTAGAATTTCACCAGGATTAAATACCCCACAAATTATTCACTTTACCTAATGGATTTTTATTCATGCATGACTTTTTATAATTCTTTTAAACTAAGTACTCCAGTTTCAGCACATTCCTAAAAAGAAAAAAATTAGAAGCACTGCCTGAAATGCAGAATGCAAAACTAAATAAAATGTTAGAGGAGCCTTGCATGATGTGGAGGCTAAAGATTAGGTGTCGACAGTAAGGATGAGCGTGGAAGAAGGGTGAGATGAAGACTCACAACTTGCCACTGCTGCCCTCTGCTGTGCCAGGCATGAAGTACACTTCACATCTACTACGTGCACAGCATGGACACGACGCAGGACCCAGTCCAGGACAAGTTACAACCTAGCAGAACATCCAGAGACATAAGGAAATCCCTGAAAACAGAAGACAAAGAATAGGCTGAAAGGAAGCAAGAGACTTTATGTGTTTGGTGGGGCCAGACTGGGCTCTAAAACAACGGGATCCTGAGGAATGCGATACAAATGACTAAAACTACTCGCTCAGCAGAGCCACATGAGCAGCACAAAAGACCAAGGCCTTCAAGAAGATCCATCTTTACTCCTATCTTCACAGAGTGATAATAGCTGCCATGTCCAGACCAAGGGTTGGCCAAGGACAAGGAACGAAAAATAAAGCTGCATCTCAGGTTTTAACTCCACTTCCGAAGCACAGCTCAAGGTAAAACTCAATTTTTCTGGCCAGGCACATTTTTAAATCTCTCTTAAGTTTAGAAAAGTATTATATACACTAAGAAATACAGCCAAAACCAAAACCTTTCCCCTTGCAGTAACTGTGGATAAATTGGAAGAAGCAAAAGAGACATCAGGTACTAAGATAATTAGCTTTTCTTGATACTAATGAAGCAAAAAAAAAAAACTAAACAAAAATGCCAGAAGCTTCAGTCACATCAGCCAGAATATGTAAGAAATCACACTGTTTCCCTCTGAATATGAACAACAAAGCAACCACTACCTGGATTTAAGAAAGAAAAAAAAAAACTAACACAACCCAATTTTATTACATCTGTCGAAACCACACCTTCTGCATGTGGACCTGACTTTAGATCCTGTCCAAGGAGTGATGAAATTTCACATATCGAGGGACCAAGTAAATACCAGCAATCAATTTTGAGCGAGTCACTGCACTGTATTTAGTGACCCATGTGCACCCTGGCCCTTATGTAGTTTAAATGGCAATTTTTAAATAAAACTCACGTTTTGAAACAGTTTATCATCAGGGCCTGAAAAACACATGCTTATCGACATGATACCCTAACAAAATGCTTAAAAGATTGCAGAGTCATTTGGGACAGGAAATAATTTTACAGTTCTTCATCCTCTCAGAAAGTAAAAGCTTTAGAAGTCTTTGACCTTGAAATGCTGTTATCCAACATCATTTTGCAGGACCTCTGCTTACTACATGTCACTATATCAGTGCAAACCAGCCAACAATACTGGCTTAATAGCACTGGGAAAGCTGCCACAGCATGGCAGTTCTCACCAGGAGTGCAGTAATGTCTGTCCCCTGCTGCTAGTGCTATGTGCTCTACAATCACATTTTGATACTCACACATGAAATCAAAATCCTGTCCCCGAAAACTTAAATATTTTTTTTCTTTTGAGTTTGGAGTGGAGAAGTCTTAATTTCATTTGAAGGGACATAGCAAAGGTTTATCATCTTGAACACATTTACTAACCACTCTGCTAGTCGCTTTGAGATTATATAAATAAATCAGATACAGATACTACTCTCAAGGAGTTTGCGGGCCAGTAAAGGACGTAAGACAAGCACATAAATGACTCTAACACAAGATGTGTCAGATGTGTCATTTGAGAGGTAAAGATACAGCACAGTGGAAATGCTATACCCAAGCTGTGGGCATGAGGGAATACTTTGCAGAGGTGGCCACCTCGCTCTCCTCCCCAAAGATCAGCCTGCTTTATACCGCCTTAAGATGAACAGAATTTCAACACCAGAAAAACGGGAGGAACACTCAAGGGCCTAAAGGGTGAGCATAAGCTAAAGTACAAAATGGGAAAGCAAAGGAACTAAGAGGAAAGGACAAGGACAGTCTGGGTGTAGCATCAGGTGCCTGAACACTTCCCCAACAGAGCCCTCACCTGCTCTCAGAGCACCTTTTACATACTTTTACCATTTTTATGGTTTGTCTATTCACCTACCTTTTTTCCCAACTGGATTCTGAACAACTTCAGGCCAAGAATTGTTGTTTTGTTTTGTTTTTTTATTAGCATTTAAAACCCAAATGCCTAGTATAACATCTGACACATAGTAAGTTTTCAATAAGTAATCAATTAATACATTTTGAGTGAATAAACAGGTTATTACCATGTTTCAAGCACAAGTGAGTAGAGACAACAGCATTACCGAAAGAAATAAAGTTCAGGTTAAAGATGCGGATAGAACACACACATTCATCTCCGCACCCTTCCCAAACTCACTAAGACAATAGTAAAGAGAATTTTTCTCTCTAGGCATAATTCACAAGGTGAGAAGAGTGAAGGAAGAGATAACAGCAACAAAACTGTGACGGCTAGAAAGCAGAAAGACAAGTGATAAGAAGCATCCTAAAAACTGAATCCTGAGCCTATAGTGGGGAAAGCCAGGAAGCAGCCCAAGTCACACCGCAGAACTCCTGAAATGCTTAGGAAGCATTGCACCTGCTACCTGCAGGTAAAGGTGAAGCTAAATCACAAGGAATCATTGAAAGTTCCTTGAAATACCCTCTCCGACTATGCAATCCAGGTTGCTGTGCCCCTACTCTGGCTGAAAAGAGGGTTATTCTACACCCAATACAGCTGAGAGCAGGGTCACCACTCTGAAAACAGGGAAATTAGGATACTTCAAATGTTGAGAGCACCACCTAGACATCTTCGCAGAACTTGATAGCCAGACTTATATCATACAGGTAGGAGACTGAAAGTTTTCCCTGAATACTCCACCAGAACTTCACAAAAGATCTAACAACTTTAACATCAAGAGTTCACCATCAAAAATGACAGCCAATAAAATTCACAATTTCCTATCAGCTTTTTGGTGCTGCACTTGTAAAAATAAGCAGATATCTGAGGATTAGGCAACTAATACATGTCTCTAAAATGTAGACAGAAACCGAAACTAACAGAAAAAAAAAACCAGTAACTAAACAGAAATACGAAAACTTCAAAAAAAAAAACATTATTAATACCCACAAAAAGATAAAAGATATTGCGTCCATGAAACAAGAATAGGATAATATTAAAAAGGGAACTCATCATACAAATGGGTACTGAAAAATATGATAGCAGACTTTAAAAATTCAATAGAAGGATTAGAAATAAAGCTAGAAAATTGGACATATGGACAGAAGAGGGAGAAAAAAATAAAAAATCATCTGAAGCTAGAAAATTGGACATATGGACAGAAGAGGGAGAAAAAAATAAAAAATCATCTGAAACAAAAAGACATTCCAGAAAGAGAAAACAGAGAATAAATCAAATAACTTCAAGGAAACCTCCAAAACTGAAGGATATGAGTTTCCATCTTGAAAGAAACCACCAAGTGCCAAGTAAAATAAATGATAACAAACCCACACCAAGGTACATTATCATAACATTTAAGACAAGAAAAATGACTAGAGATAAATAAAAGATATTAAAAGTTTCGAGACAGGAAAATAGATCACATATGAATTAGAATGGCTTCAAACACCTCAAGGGGAACTTTAGAAACCAGAAGACAAAGGAGCAGTATTTTTCCAAAATTCTAAGGAAAAAAATATTTCCAACCTAGAATATGTATGCAGTCAAAAATATCAATTAAGTTTGAAGCTAGCAGGAAGACACTTGTAGAGAGTCAAGGACTTATACAATTACCTGCAATAGATTCTTTCTTGGGAAGATAGAGGAATTCTCTACCAGGCTGAGAGAATAAACCAAGAAAGAAGACAAGTAATCCAGGAAAAAAAGGGTTTAAACTCAAGAGAAAAACAAGGAATGCCCAGGATTACAATAAAAGGAGGTCCCAGAAGGGTAGCTGGACACTGGGAACAGTATCACCAATCAGAATGGAGCAAGACAGAACCCTCCAAGAAAGTTATTTCTAAGAAAACAAAAAAAAAAGTATCAATTACCTGAAGTGAGAAGTAATTTGGACAAGAAATAGTTTGAAGATGAACTAGTGATAAGCACATTAAAAAAAATAAGAAATAAAAAAACAAAACCACAATGTTAAATGTACAACACATTTAATACCAAAGAAAATAAAAAGTTGTATGAAAAAGGACAAAAATTCATCATATACTACATGGCTCAACTGTGATCAGTCATGATGACATAAATCCTGAACACTGATCTAATCAAAATCATGAAACATATAAAAGCCACAAAAAGTGGGTCAGGTTTGGGAAGAAAAAATAAGTACTTCAGTTTAGAGCATAATAAGTTTGAGGTACAGAGTTTTATTTGTGACAATAAGTAGCAGGCAGTTAGGGATGCAGGACACAGCACGTAAGAGAAATGAGGGCTGGAGATAACACATCTGAAAGTCATTCACACGAGAGATGAGAGTTAAAGCCATGAGAATGGACGATCTGGGAAGGAAAAAAGGTGACGGAGGTTAGATGCTTCAGGAACAGGCATATTTTAATGGGCAGAAAAAGAAGTTAAAGAAAGGGTTAGAGAGGTCAGAGGAAAAAGAAGAAAACTGATATCAAATAAGAGTTTCAAAAAGGAAATATAGGTAATCAATGGGGAATTGAACAACTGATCAATTTACACAACGAAAAAATATGTTTGAGTAAATACAATATCAGATTTCACAGTAATCCAAAGAACATTAGACTTTATGACAAAAAGAATAAAGAATAAAAATAGAACTGGATTTTACTCTTCAAGGGAAGACAGGGAAGACGGGACCAGACTCAAAAAGCCTTAAGCAGCGAATAAGTAGTCAGGAAATGGAGGCGAGCGTAGGTGACTTAAGAAGTCTAGTCACAAAGGAAAAGAGAAAAACAGAATGATTGTTTCAGAGGATAACACAATCGAACAAGAATCAAAGGGTTTTCATTCTGGTTGTATGATGCTTAGGAAGGGCCAAGAACATCTGTCGGCTGCAAGGATAAATGTAAAAAACAAAAGCTAAAGATGCAACATAAAGGAAATAACAACTGAAGCAAGGTGTCAGGAGAAGGACAAAAAAAGGACAGCAGGCATAGCAGAGGACTTTCTGGGCACTGAGATGAGGAATAAAAGGAGAGAAGAAGAGATTTATTTATGGCAATTTTTGAGGGGGCTCCTGGTGGGGAGCCCTTGGTGGGTGGTGTCAACCCTCTGAATAGGTATAAGGTAAGGCTACTTCCATGGAATGGAAAGAGATGTAGTGACAGGAATGGAAAGAGATGCAGTGACAGGGTTGGGGCGTTAAGAACAGCAGAAAAAGCTTGGAATAGGCCCTATGGTGAATACAGAAAAATCAATTTTATACGAACAGACTATAATTCAGCAGCAAAGAAGGCTCAGATGAGCTGCACGACTTAAATTTGTAGAATAGATAAATGACCTGGTTTCACAACTTTGTTAAAGACTAAGCAACCTAATATTAATGGAGTAATACTAAAGATAATAGAATCTTCCCAGGATTTGGAATTAGCCATGGAGATAAGGTGACAGAAGAACCTGACTTGACATATAAAATGCCTTCTTTTGAAGTCATTCACTTAGTAAAACCAAGAAATATTAGGCTCACAGGACTGTGAAAATTTAGTGAGTGCATATCTTGAACACCACTGTGTTCTATGAACTTCAAAGAGATACAAAAAGAAGATGACAAGGTCTCTGCAGGTCATAAACCTACTTCCAATCTTACCAAAGAAATAGAAGATGAATGAAAATGACTAAACCGTACAAAACAGTTAAAAGTGAAAATAAAGAGAGAGACCAAGCAGTTTCTTTCTACATAAATACAGGTATAAAGACATGTATATGTGTACTCAGAACGAGATGGATGAATATTATAAGAGAACATTTTTCTGAAGAAGGCTTTGCATAAAGTTCTAAAGGTCTTTAAAAACTATAAACAAGTGAAGCGGAGGCCAAAAAATCCCAAGACTAATGAACCATATATAGGAATAGTAGCTGAAATAAACCCCAAAATTACTTGCCCAGAGTAACAATGTATTAGAGCAAGAAGAAACAAATTGGATAGGAACAGAGGCAGCGGAATCATAGAAGGTGAAGAGCCTGACGGGTTCATCTGATGAACCTGGGTTTATCACAATTTATAATATGGTACTTTTGTGTCCCAGCTAAAAGTGGCAAGATGAAAATAGAGGTAGAAAGTTATTCTAGCAGCTCTGCACTGGGATAAAGAGAAACGAAGACTGCCTCTTAGAAAGCTGCTATCAGACATGAGGGGATGACAGCATGAACCACAGGAAACAATACGGAATGGGAAGGGGAAAAGTAGACCAAAGGTAAGGAAGTCAAAGATGGATTGGACTTAAGACCAAAGGAAGAAAAGAGAACCAATAAACAGGAGACTAGAATGATGGCAGAGACAGGAGAAATGTGGGATTAGGATCTTATTTGAGAAGAAAGGTATAGATTTAAGGAAGAAGAATTTAGTTTTTTAGAACTATAAATTTCAGAAGGCTGAAATAAGCTTTTTTCCCTAGCTCTGTTTTTTCCTCTGTAAGATTTCTCAAAAACAAGAAATAATAACATAAAAGGCAGGAAAGTAATAAAATAAAAGGCAGGATCAAGAAATGATTTAAAAAAAAAAAAAGCAAGACCTTTACAAATTTGATCCCACAGATCTCAAAAAAATTTTATGAAGCCATAAAATACATAACATACTCTTAAAAATTAAGAATTCAAATTATATGACCTTTAAAGCATTGGTAGTAAACCATTAATAAACGATCGTTATGATAAGCAACTACGGTTATATTAAATACGTTCCTAGAAGTTGAAAGAAGTTCTTTCTGTAGAAATGTGAAAATAAGAAACCTAATTCCATAACCCAATTCTAAGCCCATAATAAAATTACAACTCATTTTAATGATGAACAAAAGCATACCTTTAATGTTCCATCAGCTGAACAACTAGCCAAAAGCTTATCATCCGGTGAAAATCTGCAGTGATTGACTGAATTGGTGTGGCCAAACATGGTATTTCGACATTCTGTTCGATTCAAATCCCAGAGCTATTTGAGAAAGATTTCAACGATAATTTAAAAACTAGTACTGAATGGGGAAAAAGTTAGAAATCATGTAATATTCTTCCTTCCCTCGCGTATAAGCCTTTGCAGTTACAGGCAGATGTTCAATTCACAGTAATACAAAGGTGTCAAACACAAATGTGAACTTGTGATTAATGAGTAACGGGGCAGCCCGCAGAGCAGCACCTGAATCTGCTAAGGGACTCAAAGGCCCGCCTAGACGTTTGGTCTGAGCACCAAATTACTAACTAAACAATTACTGCTTATTTAAACAGAGTAGTGTGGAATCATTATTATTTTACTCAGCTCTATAATAAGTAATATGTAAAATAAATCATTCTCAAATTCTTTTAGGTGACTCAAAAAATAGTTATTTCTAAGATTTCCCAACACAAAGCTTGAGTCTGCTAAGCTAAAAATCTATTAATGCTCTAAAAAAATGACAAAAAATACAAAGATAGCAATGATAGGTATAAATATATTTGACAGGAAATATAATGGGTTAGAAGAGCAAGTTATCAGGACTCAATCAACTAAATCCAGAATGTGGGACATTCAACAAGACAAATGACTCAATTTCTCTAACAAATCAATGGCTTAAACATAGAGGCACAGGGGAAGGGGAACTTTTATAGACTAAAAGAGACTTAAGAGACATAACAACCAAATGCCACCTAAAGTTTAGATTCTGAGTCCAGTAAACTCATTGGTAGAAAGATATATTTTGAGACTAATGAGACTAATGGACAGGTATATTACAAAATTGTTGTTTATTGTGTTAGGTGTGATGATGGCAGAGTACTTATGTTTAAGACCTCAAAGATGTATGCTGAATTTATATGATGTATTTTGGGTTAAATGACATGATATCTAGGACTTACTATAAAATGCTCTAGACCAAAAAAATGGGGGATGGTGGAAAGAAAATAAGATTGGCAAAATACTGAAAATTGTTGGAACTAGATGTTGGGTAGCACAGAAGGTTCATTATTATTCTTTCGCCTTTTGAGTATGTTTGAAAAGCATTCAAAAATGTAAATAAAAGGGGCAATAGTCATCCCTGGTGATTTATGCCAACTCAACTAAATACAGAAGAAGAAATCATTTATCCCCATAATTAACTCTGGTAAAAATCCTTTGGAAAAGATTAGTAAGCAAAGTAAGTCCTGTTCTTCATGTCCCTCTATCCTTGGCTCCCAGTCCTAGGTAAACCAAATTCTTCATATATGGCAAGTTACATGGGAGCAGCTTTAGATTTACACATTTTCATTGGCTTCTCTCAGTTCAAGAATCACAAGAATTAATTCTAATAGCCCTCATGGTAATGCAGTCATGGTATGACAGGACTTATAGTAAAATTTGTCCTTAATTAAAATTGTTGACTAACCAGTAACTCCTTCTCACATCTTAGAGATTTTTGTATATATTTAAAAGGAGGGAAGAAATATAAACTTCTCACCCAGCAAGATGTTAAAAGAAACGTCAAAATTAATCATATATAACTACAAAAGTCTTATTTCTTTAGAGGTGTGTTCACCCAAATAGGGCAAAGCTTTTCTGAAATAGTACAAGTCTTATTTTTAAAGGTGGGTTTACTCAACACGGTAAGCTTTACTGGGTAAAAGTGAGTTATAATGGTGAGATAATTTTATGTTACTATATTATTCTGTTATTTTAATCCTATCTGGTGTTTTCGAATTGTCCTGCTCTGCAGGACCCTAGGGATTCCAGAAATATGCTTGAAAGGCATTATGGGGGACAGGGGAATAAGAGCGGGAATAAGAGAGAGTAGAAATGCAGGCCCATACTCCCACTTGAAGAAAAATGGGCTTTGTCTTTTTCACACACTGAACTTCTATGTAAGTTTTCTTTTGGAGGAAAAAAAAAAGGAAAACATTCAGCTTCCTGAAAAGGGGAGGGGAGCAATTTCAACAAACGTTTTCATGTTTTCTTAAATTTTTTAATAACGGGTTATTTAAATGTCAAAACACAGAGTCTTTGAGGTTTTCCAAACTGAAATGTTTTATCCGCTCTGCCCAAAAATGCACAAAAATATGATGTCCCACTGCAAAAATGGTGTGACATTTAGAAAGAAAGGGCAGAAACCAAACCAAAAAAGAATCCAAAATAAGTTAGCAGATATTTCTGGGTGCCAGAAAATTCAATCTAGCTATCCTTAGCATACCACTTAAGGGGAAAAAGAAAATATTTTATAATTTATAATTATAAAACATAATTAAACATGCGAAATGAATATCCATTATTGGATTGTGTGTGTTGGTTAATTTTTTTCCTATCAGCACTTTTCCCCTCCTCCTTGCGATAACGGAACCTCTCTTTTGAATCAAGCCCTACTTAGAATTCAAGTAAAGCTGACCTCACCTCATTTGTCCCATTTCTACATGACTAAACTTGTGATCCTTGGTCAATCCCAGGATTCCATCCTACTGGCCGCTATGGGTTATTTAGCAATGAGCATATAACCCAAACCAGGTCTACCAGAGTTTTCTCTAAAATTAAATCTAGAGAGCCGGGGAAAAGCAAGTTTCTCTTCATCTGTAATTTTGAGTTGTAAGACCCATGTAAGCCTGGAGCTGAGGATGGTCACAAAGAGAGAACATGCCTGAACCAACAAATAGGGAAACAGAGTCTAGAAATGGAGAGGGAGTGAGAGCTTGAAAACATATTTAAGCATCTGGAATCAGCTATGCTTGAAGCCAAGCTCTCCAGTCTTTTCAGTTACATAAGCCAATAATATCTTTTTTGTTGTTGTTCTTGAGCTACTATGAAAGTTTCTATCACTGGAACCAAAAGAGCTTAATTAATATAATGTATGAGAAAATCAAAAGAGATGTTCTGATGTGTCTACAACTTTATCTACATAATTTTCATTATCCACACTTACTTTGAGGAAGCAGTCACTTGACCCAGTGGCTAAGAGAAGGTGATGACTGTTGTTGGTGAATTGGCAGCAATTGACTTGCTCTGAGTGCTCATCATAGGTATGTACTAGTTTCCCAGTCATAGAATCCCAAATCTAAGCACAATAGAAAAAATAAAATTTACAACTACCATTTATTTTCAAATAAAGCAAAACAAATGTGAGCTGCTTTGAGGATGCTATCCATCCTACCTGCCAGATTTTCCTAGTCGGACATGACGAATGCCTCCTTCTTCCCTAAAATATGTATTTTGCCAGGATGCTTTTTAAAAAAATTACATGCAAGTCAATACGTGTCTCTCTCTATGGTGTAATTAGAATCTCAAGAAAACATTACATTCTTCTAGGGCAAGATTTCACATGTTCATATGAATGAAAACAGACAGAGAAGTGCTATAAAGATGATGGAATAATGGACTTCAGATGGGAAGGATGAAGTCTAAGATCTGGCTCTACCATTTATAATTTGTATGTCCCTGGTCAAGTCCTTAATTTATCTAAATCTCAGTTCTCTCCTCTGTAAAATGAGGATACGTATCCCTGTCCTACATATGCATGGTACGAAATGAGATACATGACATAAGTGTTCTGCTGACTTCAAGGTACCAATGAGCGAGTAAAGACACATGGCTCAGTGAAAAAATAAAGTCTCCAGATTCTGAGGGAACCTAGCTTTCAACACAGGCTGTTAGTTATTAATACGAGCTTGAGCAAATGACTTCTCTGAACCTGTTTCCTCATCCTAAAAATACTTACTTTGCAAGTTGTAGTGTGAAATTGGTAATGTATCTAAGAAACTGTGTCGTATAAAGCCTTGTGCAGTATTAAGTTCACAATAAAAAGTAATCAACATTCTAATTACTCTGTAAGACAGCTAAGCAGTCTATTCCATCTAACAATAAACAAGAGAAATGAATTACCTAATGAATTTTCACTGGGCTCTGGACTTCTCAGAGGTACTAATGTCCCTCCCACAGCATTTTCTTTGTTATCTTATCAAAGCATTCCCCAGAGGTCCAGAGAGTTTCTTTTATTTTGAAGTTCTTCTAATTTCTGCCTCTTGCTTTACATTTTGAATTCTTAGAACAGGAACTTGGTATTATTTCCTTTTACTACACAAGCTTTGACTCTGGAACTGCTCAGAGTGGCCAACTCCAGGTCTGTCTTAGAGTAGAAGGTACAGAGTGAGTTAACTGGTTGGTTGTAGGGAGTCCAATCAATCAAGAAGTAGATTTTTCCAAGGTCTTAATTTAGTCTGGATACTCCAGAGCCCTCTTCAAACTCCAGGAAAACTCCCAAGCCAACTTTCTTGCTCCCTCGTTCACTAAGGCCCACCCCACCTAAGCAGATTCGGCACTCCACAACCCCTTTGAAGAAAGCCCAAAGTGAGGTCCCCCCTCCACTTATCAGATAAAACATTCCCCTAGACTTCAGTATCTCTTATATTCTGCATAAATGCTCTGGCTAAAAGCCAAATTTAGGGATAAGAGATGAGAAAAATTAAGAAAGATAAAAATTTGTCTTTAAGTCTTTCTCTATATACTTTTTAGACCAGCAACTTAATTAATTAGTTTGTTCATCCATCTGGTTTTGCACTGAAAATAAGCCAGTTCATAAAGGTAAAAAAATATGGGTTGCATTTCACAAATTATATATTTTACAACAGAATCCAACCTCAGACAATAATTTCATGCAGTAACACTTCTAATCACAGTGCACTCAAAGATTTCAACTGATATTTAACCCACAGACCAGTCAATAAAACGGCAGGCAAAATTTATTAATTTATAATTGCTTTTCTCAGCTGCCTGGTAAATATCTCAGGCTGATCATCCTAGGCATTTTTGCTGGTACTTAAAAATAAATGGTTTTCAGATAGCATTAATTTACAATGGATAAAAACTAGTTTGCCTCAAGTTAGTAACTCAACAGGCAAGAGTCCTTTAACCCTACTTACCCTAGCCCCTCTATTATAGAAAAAGAAAATGAATTCTGTGGTGATTACAACTTAAGAAGAAAATGTTTCCTTACCTTCACTTTTTTATCGACTGAGCAGGTTGCTATAAATCTGTCATCTGTAGAGAATGCACAGCAAAGCACTTCATCTTCATGGGCCCTGATTTCTAGAAGTTTCTCTCCTGTTTCAGCTTTGAACACCTACACAAGCAACAATAAAATCTTTTTACTACATACCACTTAACCATGAGCCATTAGTCAATAAAATTCTCTCCTTAAAAGATCTTAACCACTGTATTTTGCAACAGAAACAAACCTTGGCAAGATCACTCCAAAAATCAAAATTTCTGTCAGAATTTGTATATTTTAACATAAATAGAGAACTAGCCACTGTTAAATGTTTGTAGTATCAATAAAAAGAACTGACAGAGTATAGCTCCAGTTCTTGAGAACTGTTTGGCAAATTCTTAACAAATAGAAAACATATCATGCAATATGCTTTCTTCTTGGGGCTGAAAAGCCACAGTTAATAAAATTAGTAATAAAGTACACATCTAAAAATAAGATTTATAGTCATAATCTTGTAAAGACTAGTTATGCTAAATATAAAAGTTTTAACTAATCTGATCCCGATTCCTTCAAAACCAAAACATAGAGCACAAGTTTAAAGAAAAGTACTCACTCATGTTTCCAGAAAACAAATGAGAACTTAAAGGAAATTCAAGCACCTTAGGAAATAATCTAGTCCAATTCCTATTTATAGTCAGAAATCTATGCCTGGCCTGGTGATAAAATAGGTCTATTTATTTAATCACTGTTTTTTTAATCAGAGCCCTATTCACTGAAGTCCTTCAGTCTTTTAACAATTGTCATTTCCTCATTACCCTTAGATGGCACATGGATGATGGAAACGAACTGGCAGGGTAAAAGGTACTTCTATGTCACTTGGCAAATTTAGAATTATAAAAAAACACGACCATATCTTTCAAAACTCTAGAAAAAGCTTTCATAAAATGTTCAAGAGATTTTAATTTCTCTATTTCTAATGTACAATTTTCTTGAATTTTAGGATTTATATGTTCCAATATGCACAGTATTGGGTACATGCCTATTACAAATTTACCTGTAAAGTTTTATCAGCTCCACAAGAAGCTATTCTTTGACCATTCTCAGAAAAGCAAGCATGGTAAACAGCATCTGTATGGGGGCGGACAACTAAGCGGGAGAGATTCTTGATGTTTTTTTTGTTTCTAAATGCAAGGAAAAAATGAACAGAAACCCAATAAATGAGAGTAAAAGCAATTTATTTTCTTTCAGTAACAAACTGTCATTTAACATACTTATGTTCCCCAAAATACAAAATTCTTCAAATTAAATTACCAACATGTAAATGACAGCATAGATCACCTAAAGAAAGCATGCTATAAAAAGACTGGCATTTTAAGAGAAATGCTACCCTATCTTAAGCAACCTGTCATTTGTTACAAATGTCACTGAGTTGGAAGAAATTTAGTTAATCAAATACACAACGCTTTCTATTTTCCTTTGACACATTAATAATATGTGCAAAGAAAACATTATATAAGGATACACTCCAGAAAAAAAACTCCATATTTTTTAAAAGGAAAAAAGACATAACAAAATGAAGCTCGTTTCCTAACTGAAGTATGACACTACACTCATCATTATGATAACGTAGTTTAAAACTGTTCTTCTCTAACTACAATTATTCAGATACACAGAATAAAGAAAAAGCAATGTCATTTTCCTTGTATCTTAATCTACTGAATACTATTCCACTAGTATAAATTTTATATTATTTCTGATGGGCCAAAGGGTAAAGAAATGTGCTGTACACTTAAATGGGGCAAGAATTAGAACAGTGTCAGAATTTCACAGTGTTGGTCACTTAGGGTATAAGTAAATACGTTAAATGGTATCATGCTTAATTGAAGAGTCAAAGTTAGGAGTCAGATAAACCTAAAGGGCAACCCCACTTCCATTACTTATTAGGTGTATAACCTTAAGCAAATTACTTAACCTATTAAGTTTCATTTCCTCGTATGTAAAATGCAAGTAATGATACCACCTCTAAATATAGTGCTTGGCACATAAAGATGCCAATGCTGTTATTTGTTTAAAAAATTAACCACACACAAGACAGACCAAATGAAAAAAAGGAACTCGAAGGTAAAACAGACCTAGATCTTGCTTTGATAGCATATAAACCTTACTAGAAGTGATGAAACAAACAGCTATAACATAGGAACTATAATGATGAGAACCTGGAAGTAAAACAGGTAAGTTACCAGCAAAGTTGAGAGCATTAGATTAAGAAAATACTCTTTCTTTCCCCTTGATCTATATATTCAACTCCCCAAACAAAGCTTGGAAAGTGATCTGTTGCAATGATGGGCATATTAGTAGACGGCTAAAAGTATTCGACAAATAAATGAATGCATGAAAAAATAATTTGAAAGCTGAAACTCAGTTAAATTAAGCTTTACCAACGTAAACCTTTCTACATTAAAAAATAGAGGACTTATAGTCCTGAAAAACAAAGCATTCTTTGAAAATGACTTTGTCAAACTCAGTTAAAAATACAGCTATGAATGACTAACCATTCTATGAAAGTACATCACAGGTTGAAATGTAGTTGATGAAATGGAAAAAAAAGAAATATGTACGAAAATGTAAAAACAACAAACAACAATTCATAAGAGAACTAAACCTATGTCGATCTGATTACAAAACCAAGCCTTAAAATTCTATTTCAGCCACTAAAACATGAATTCAGTCAATCTCCCACAAATTTCTATTGAATATCAACTATGTGGACCTGACAATATGCTAAATGCTATTCTTAATAACAACTAATATTTACTGAAAACTTCTTATGATCTAAAACAGCATTTTCCACTGTTCTAAGCACTTATTAAGAGTGCTTAGCACATTAGAGAAATTCAAATGTCTGTTGAACTAAACTGAATTAGGGGAATCACCCGTGGCAACCTGACTCATTTGGAAAGAGGGTCCAGGGCTATAAAATCACAGACATCAACCTAGAGTTCGATTCAGATATATATCATATATGTGAAAAGACAAATTAAATAGCCGACCATTAGGTAACATTCATATTTATTATTTCTGCTATAAGAGAAGCATGTCATATAGAAGAAGTATGGAAAATCAAGCTACACAGACCCAGAGTTTAAATCCCACTCAGCGAGCTGCATGAGCTTAATTAAGTCTCAATCCCTCTGTGCCTCAATTTTCTCATTTGTAAAACAGGGCAAATAATATTTACCTTATAAGGTTGTTTTGAAGATAAAATGAGTAACATATGTGAGCATATTCTATATAACGGGCATTAAAAAGATGGTAGCTTAGCTATCCTTTTACTAATTGATAAGATTAATGTAAGAGCAAAACTGAATGGCCTCTTTTAGAAGTTAGAAGAATCATAATTCAGTGGAAGTTTAATAAGGTCTTGTGCAAGAAAAGCACTAATCACTTTACATCCAATATCTCATTTAAATCTTCACAAAAATAGTGCTTACCTCGAAGGACTGTTATCTCTGTTTTAGGTATGAGGAAGGAAAGTAACCTATCTATAACTTGTTCAAAATCACAAAACATTAGGTTTTAGAACTGAGTTTCAAACCTAGGTTTGTCACTTCGAAGCCCACGCTCTTCACTACTTATTGTGTTACATACAGTAGGTAAAGCATCTGGTGTTAATATTTAGGATGATTTGTCAAAATGTCACACAGGCAAGCATCTATTTCTATGGATTCTTTGAAACATATATTTCTCCTATGCTTACTTCTCTAGAACTCTGTAATAAGTAAGAATGCTTATTAAAAGTTCCAGCCCTTTCCAAAAACTGTAGTTAAATCTTCCTGGTGCGAACTTATTCACTAGCTGAAAAAATAATGATATCATTAGCACTCTGCTCCCTTGGGTTCTTTCTAACCTACTTACATCCACTCCAGGTAAAGCATTCCGTTATCGACCTCCTGCTTGGCCTTCAGCTTAGCTTGCTGATAAACTTCTGAAGTTTCAGGTTCACAGAGACCCAGTTGTACAATATTAGGAAATGGCTGTCGTCCAAGAAGATGTCCATTTAAAGATAAAAACTCCTGGAAATTCTCACAGACTGCACAATCCTATGAATAAACTAAAATCTCTTAGAAACATAACCAGAGCCAAGATCTGACATTTTTCTGTTTCTGTGATCTTGTCACTTTAAAGGCTTAAATGAGATTCTCTATATGAGCTAAAATTAAATAGCCGACCATTAGGTAACAAAAATACAGTGACCCTCTTCAGACTTTTAAACATGAAGTAAAAATCTCATTATCAAAGCACTACTTTCTTAACAAATTCTTTTTTTAAAAAAAAGCCACTGAACATTTTAGTTTCTCAACTTTCAAACTTTAATCCTATCCACATTCCCAGTAGGCTAGGAACAAAATGATTAGAATAATCAAAGATCAAAATAAGAGAATTATCTCTCTTTGCCCCTTCTATTCTGCTTGTTTGCACTATTAAACCTAGAACTTAATGTCAAAAAGCATATCCTTTAAGGACTTTTTTCCCACATTAATATATACCTTTTCATCCAGTATATGCCTGTATTCCACAAATTCATGAATCAGATGAGCAGGGCCTGCAAATTCCGTTTTTGCTTTAATCCAATCCAGGGCAAACATTAAAGCACAAAGTTCCTTTAAAAATAAATAAATAAGATCAGGAGTCCTGTCAAAGAGATCAAAGAATTTTAAGTCTACCACCATTATTCTAACACTACTGAGAGCAACTTAGTGGGTATCTCAAATTTAAGGACAAAAAAGAAGCTACTGAAAATGAACATATTGTGGACGTTACATCTTAACTCAAAATAAATTTTAGTTGGATTAAAAACTTAAATATAAAATAGAAAACTTCAAAAAAATACTAGAAGGTACAGGGAAATATTTTTGTAACCCTGGAGTGAAGGAAATTTTTGTAAAATGACACCAAAGCCAAACACCAAAAAGAAAAATAATGATGCATTTAACTACATAAAAACTCAAATCTTCACTATAGTAGAAAACAATCTAAATAAAATTTAAGACAAAAAATAAACCAGAAAAAAATATTTACAACACATATGCTAGATGAGGGCTTAATATTCTTTTTTATAGAAAATTCAAAAAAAAAAAAAAAGAAAAAGATAACCCCCAAAATAAAAATGGAAAAGGCAATAGATGAGAACCAATTCACAAAATAAAAAGTACCAATGGCCAAAAACCTCACCAGTAATCAGAGTAAAACAACAAAGATTTACTATTTTTAATATCAGATTTCTAAAGACTAAAAGGAGTGATAAGCCTATTGACTGGAATCAGAGGAAAGGAACACTCATACACAGTGGTAGTGATGTAAATCAGAGCAACCCTTCTAGAGGGCAGTTTGGCAATCTGTATTAAAATTCAAACTATATATACTATTTGATCCAGAAATTACACTTATAAATATGTGTTCTAAGAAAATAATCAGAATGAGCTTTTGCATTCTGTCCATAATCAATCATAACATAGCTATACAATGAAATGGTATGTAGCTTTAATAATCACATCTTTCTTTATAAAGTGACATAAAAATATGGCTATGAAATACAATTAAATGGAAAAAAACAAGATATAAAACTCTTATTTCTATTATGGTCTGTTTGGTTTTAAAGGACGAGTGTATATATCTGAGCAACAAAATGATCTACAAAAGTATCCACAAAAGCATCAGCAATGTTGTGATCTTCCTTTTCTTCTAGTTTTTCTAATTTTTTCCAATGAAATATACCATCATCTTCAATCATCAGCAAAAAATAAAACATCATTAAACAAATGAGAAGAAACTGAATCCTTCCACACTATCATACACATCAAAGGTTTTTTAAAACAATGCATTGACCCAGTAATTTCACTTAAACATAAACTATAGTAGGGAAAAAAATCAGGCTACACCACCATTTTTGTAACCAAGAGAAAATGTACCTAAGCACAGAAAAATTACTTCAAGTACATATAGTTTTCCAAAATATCAACATTTTTAATAGTTAGTTGGTAGTTAAGTCTTTGAATATCATATATGTGCAGATGATTCCCAAATTTTATCTTTAGTCCATCATCTTCCCCAGAAATCTAGATTCATATATCCAATTATGTACTCAATAATTCCAGTTAGATATCCAAATATGTATATCAGATTTAATACTCAAAATGAGTTCCTAACCTTCCCTTCACCACCCTCCCCCCCGAAATATCTGTCCTACCCACAGACATCCCCATCCCCATCAAAGCGACTCTGATCTTTCCATTGCACAAGCATGGAGTCATCTTTGACTCTTTCTCTTCTAATGCACATCAAATCCATCAGCACATGATGATTATACCCCTATAGCATCACTCTCTTTCTCCTTCCATGCTTTTTTCTTCTTCTGAGCACTTACTAACCCTAACATAGTATAAATTTATTTGTCCACTGTCAGTTTCCTGCAGAATGTAAGCTCAGTGACAGCAGGGACTTTGTGCCTGTGGCATATCCTCATAATGAAGAACAATACCAGTACATAACGAATACTCGATAAATATTTACTGAATGAATGAATGAATGAATGAATGAATATACTTCCCCACCCTCTGTTTCCTCACAAAACTTAAAAATAAATTCATACCTCCTATAAAAGAAAGCTTCTGGTAAGAAGAGAGTGAATTTTTAGGTGGTTCATTTACTACGGTTACTAAGGTAACTTGTTAAATCGCTGCTGGTAAAAACAGTAACAGAAACAAAAATACTGACAGTCTCTAATTCTACTTTTACTAAGCACAGGACAAAACACAAATGAGATAAAAGAAAGAAAGTAATTTTTAAACGGGTCATCTTACTTTGTGCATATTGGCACTGGCCATGTGATAGGTCAGAAAACTATACCAGTACATGCAGTCTTCCTGGTCTAGTGAAAGAGTATGTGGCTGGTAATATCTCTGGAACTGAGTGATTACTTTCTTATGTAGATCCTGAAACCCAAACGAAACAGTTCAGAGGACAGAAACAATTTCATAACTAAACATCACAGTAACTCCAGCTTCCAAAGCTTTTAAAGAATGTACAGAGAATCTCTCCACAATATACTTATTAATTATGAAAGGAAGAATATATTTAAGGAATGAGAAAACCAAATTTACAACAGAAAAAAAGGATACAATAAAATAGTAATAAAATGATATCTCATTAAAAATGTGCACATGAAAACAAAGAAATTACAAAAGGAAAAAAACAGTGATTTTACAGTGGAGAAACTAGTAGATAGCACTTTAATCAAGTGATCAGTGTTAGCATCGCTGATAGTAAGAGATAACAACACATATATCTCATGATGCTCCAAGGACACAATATTACTTCTGTGGTATGCCTGCCAAAAAAATATATCCCTAATCTAGTCAGGAGAAAACATCAGATAAACCCAAACTAAGGGACAATGTACAAAATCACTAGCTAGTATTCCTTAAAACTGACTATGAAAGATAAAGAAAGCTAAGGAATTTTCATAGATTTGAGAAAACCAAGGAAACATGACAATTATAATGCAATATGAGATCCTGAATTGGACCTGGACCACAAGAAGGACATTAGTGGGAAAGCTGGTGAAATTCAAGGAAAGTCTGTGGAGTAGTAAATAGTATTGTATCAATGTTAATTTTCTGGCTTTGATAATATATTATAGTTATATAAGAATTTACCACTGGGGGAAGCTGGGGGGGAGGGTATATGCATAGAAACAGTACTATTTTGCAACTCTTCTGTAAGTCTAAAATTATTGCAAAATAAAAAGTTTAAAAACAAACAAAAAGAATGTACAGAGGTGCAAATACCTGAAGCTGGTCACGATTCTTCTCTGTAAGGAAATCTACTTGAAGATCATGTAAATAATAACGAAATGAGTTTCCATTCCGATCACAGAATAATAGAGATTTATTAACAAACTCCTGCAGTATGTCTTCAACTTCTTCAGTTTCCATGTCCCAGAGAATACATAGCACCTAGGAATTATTTTAAGCATTTAATGTGCCACAAAAGTACAATGATCAGGATTGCAGACAAGGTGTTAACACACAAAAAAATCATATCTTAAAGTCCTGAATAAGAATCTCTCCATTTCATATTAAGAAGCTCAACCATTAAGACAGAAAAGAGAAAGAAGTCAGATGCTTCTCCAGTTCACTAGAACCAATGAAAATAGGTAACTTGTCCAAGCTCAACACAAAAGTTTTGATGGAGACTGAGAGAGGGGCTTCTGAACCTTCCAATCCACCACCTCAGTCACAGGGTCTTATCTGTCCAATATCCTATGTAACAACAATATTCTCAGTACAATATTCTCAGAGGTCACATGCTGTAAATAACCAGTGGTAAAGATTGATGGTCCTTCTATTACCTTTGTTGGTACCTTGACATCCTTCTGAAAAATAGAAAGATCTGTGTAATAATCTTTGATGTCTTCTCTGAGCATTTCAACACTTATAGACATGGCTTCATCCAGAGCCTCATAAGCATAAGATGAAGATTTCCTTATCCTCTTAAATTGCTTATTCTGAAGTTGCCTGAGGTAGTACTCCCAGCGGCTGGGAAAATCACGTAAAAGTGCACCAATTAAAGACACTACAAGAGGAGAACCTAAAGAAGAAACAAAGTCACTGCATAAATACTGTCTCATTTCAGAAATACCACTAAGAATCAATTTATTCTTAAGAAATAATTTCTGTTGCATGTTATCCAAAGGCTTAAAATATTTATACCTCTTAGATTCAACTTTAGGTATTCATTCTAAAGAAGTCATCAGAAATAAGAAATATTTCATTTCAGAATATTCATCACAGCATTATTTAAAACAGTGAAAAATCTTAGACAATAACAGAAATGACTAAAGTAAATTATATCACAATATTATGCCTCTGGTAAATTTTTTCAAAAGATATTTAATGACATGGGAAAAGGTTCTAGATTTGTTATATTAAAAGGACAAGGTTCAAAATTATATACACCACATTATAATCTCAATATTTTTTTCAAAGTTTTATATGTACTAAAAGACTGGAATATTCTCATGATACTAATATTATCAGATTATGGATCATTTCTATTTTTTCTTTACAGTTTCATACATTTTTAAGTGCTTTAAAGTAGACATTTATCAGCTTTATCATCAATACAAATCGAATATTTTTTCTAAGTTTAAGATTTTTTTTAAAAAGTCAATTAACTCAAAACCAAGTATCTATTCGATGGCAGAAAAAAAAAGAAGGTATTTCCAAGCATTAACAATGATGGAAATAATATTAAGTACTGATGGATTTAACTATATAAAATGTTTAATTTCTATATGTCAATAAATACTACAAATGAAATCAAAAGACAGACAAAAAACTGGAGAAAAATATTTGCAAAAACATGACAAAGGGCGGGCTAATAGCTTCAATAGTTTGAGTACCTCAAAGTCAATTAAAAATACTTATATCACAAAAAAAAAAAGTGAGTCAAGGATAATTGCTTAAGATGCAAATATTCAATAAATAAGTAAAAAGTTTAACTTCACTAATAAATAATGGAAATTAAGAAGATAACACCAGTTTTCACTATCAAAATAGAACGCTATTTTTATAAAATCTCGACAAAAATTTTTCATATCATTCTTCCTGCTAACATATTGTGGGTATTCATTAAATATTATCTTAATGAATGACTGACTACTAAAATATCATTATACATTTAAGGTATCAGAGAAGAACCAAAAATACTAAATATTCTAATACGTTTTTGGATGTTCATGTGCTAAACTGTCATGTTCATTAGCTTAACTTACAAAAGGGTAAATTAATATCTCTATAACCCTTTCATACACAAAATAAATAATTACCTTGACACTGTTTTATAATATTATGAGCTTGTTCCGGCAAATCTGCTTTCTTCATATTAACAAAAAGAGATAAAATTTCAAGTCCTTTTTCTTTTCCTAAGTCACTCTCCACGGGGACTACATACTTAGGACCTGAAAAAAATCATAAAATACAGTAAGTAATTTGGTATGCCACATATTTCAATGTAATTGAATTAAAACAGAAAGGTACGAAAAAGCAAATTAATAATCCTTACCCATTACCGAATCTGTGACACTTTTGTCTCTGGTTGTAAGAAGAATCTGACATTGATTGTCAAAAGCTTTTAACACCCAAGGATCCCAAATATCATCCAAGATCAACAGAGACCTAAATAAAAGAACTGTATTGAGTCACCAATGACATTTATTGTAAGCTTCTTTTAAAAAAGGAAAATACCACCAGTATTTTAAAAATTTACAAAATAAAAAAAGAAAGAATAGATGTCTCATGGTTCTTTCTCTCTTCTTTGCGATATACCTTTCACAATATACTGATCTAAATAAGGAAAAAGAATTAGAGCCTTCTCTCTCTTCCCACGCCAAATCAATGTATATTAAAGTTAAGGGAAAAATTAACAGAGGGCTGTGTATACCATGTAACTATTAGAAATCAACTATCTGGTACCTAAAAAGAACTATCCATGTAATGGGATTTTTCCAATTCAGTCTTTAAGCACCAAAACTGAATGAGAATTGGGCTCAGGTTAAAATTAGAACAACTCTTATAACAATGATGATATTTGACCATTTTTTTACCTACAAAACTAGCACTTTCATATGTTCCAACCGAATATAAAGCACTAGCAAGAATATTACTTTTCGTTTGGTATACTACTGGAGTGTTTTCCATCCAAGAAATCAGTTTGTTTATTCATAAGGATAAAGAACTTCTGTGCCAATTCCTGAATGGTCTCTCCAAAAATGTTTTTAAACTTACCAGAACAAATGGAGAAAAAAATACAACTAAAACCTGATAGCATAATTATACTCTAGAGTTTTTATCCAAATGGCACATTACTTCTGCACAATATAACAACAACAACAACAAAACCCCTATAGGTACATATACAGGTTAGAAAAATTGGAAAAGCATAAAACAAAATGATACTGAGAAAAAAACAAATGACTCATTATAAGCCATGATCTGACAGATCTGAGTAGTTACAATATTTTCCTAAATAGAATCATTTTTATTTTTGCAAAGAAATGAAGTAAGAGAGAAGTTACTGAGCAAGAAAAGAGTTAATGATTAGTAGTCTCAATTCTACTTCCTCTAGAAAAATAGATACCAGTGACCATCATGGAGAAAAAGGATAATGGAGGGATCTGGAGGAGAAAGAAGCCAGAGAGAAGGGATCTTGCCCTCTGTAGTGAATGTCCATCATAATCATCTAGGAGGCTTTTTCCAAAAATGACTCTTCTCACCCAATATTGTGATATTAATTCCCTTACTAATTTGAGAATCACTGCCATTCTCTGCCATTGTCACATATGACAGTATACTACATCATCAGGGGCACTGGGGCATTTAAAAACTTCAATGCCATTACTCAATTCTTGCCTACTTTACTGCTATGTTCCCAAGGAATGCTTTATCATCCCTGTACTTGCAGCACTGACCCAGGCACAACACTCGCCAGCTAAATGAGCGAATGAAAAGAATGGCCACTAGATCATGGAAATCCAACTGTTGATTGAATCCTAAGTTATCCTCTTAACGAAAGCAGCAATTAAACTGCTGTCTCCCTTCTAGCTAATGAAAATAGTGAAACAGCTGAAAACAGTGCCTAGCACATAATTATAACTGTATTTATTTATTGAATGAATAAAATAAACAAATACAACAAACTCCTAAAGTACATGGAAGCATAAAAGTTACATGTATACCTAAAAACTAAGACAACACAATAAAAGGTTTCCATTAAATAATCCTTTCTGACTCGTTGCCCTACATTTATTCTGTCTCTTGTTCTACATTAATCCATTAGAAATAATGGATTCGTGGTAAAAAAAAAAACTTGCATTTTCTAGCCAAGACCACTCACCAACTCACCTGCTTAAGAACTACTTCCTGAGAGCCTACAATGGTATATAAGAGACGATGTGGTAGGTAGGATGCAAAGAAAAGTAGCAAGTTTAGGCCAGTGGCAGCCAATTTTTTTTTTTTAATACAAGAGAGAGAACAGCAGCAAAGCAATGGTTTCTTCTTAGACACTACCGAACAGCAAGAAAAGGGCATAATGTTCTCAAGATGTCAGTAGTTAAGTCTCAATGAGAATTCATATATCAATATGACCATCTGTACCTTGGGTGTTTGCGGAGCATCAGGATGCGAAGACGGTCTTTAGCCTCTTCGATATTAAGTGGAAGCCTCTGGGAGAAGCTCTCATCCTGATCCAATCGTGTACAAAGATTCTGCAGTTTCATCAGAAGCCCAGATTTGTCTTGTTTCCCAACTGAAACCCAATGCACACCCCCTGGGAAACAACCTGGTGAGGAAAAGAATAATAAACTTAAGGCCTCTGAACAGGAGTCCTTCTTCGAAAGATTTTTACAGATAAGCAGATCTGTTCCAATCTTTGATCTCATCACATCTTCGACTTTTCTTGATTCAAGATACAATTCTTACTTGTAGGGTATTATCGATCTTTATAACCTGATTCTAAGAAAAGTTAAAGATACAAATAAATTGGAGTTTGGATTAATCTGCTTTTTATCAATACCATCTTACCAAACAAAATTTCACAATCTTTGTCCTGTGTCATCAATCACCACTGTACAGTACAGTTTCTCAACCTAAGCACTCTGCACGGCTGGAGCCAGATAATTTATTGCAGTGGAAGGCTGTCCTGTTCACTGTAGGATATTTAAGAGCCTCCCTGGCTTCTATCTACTAGATGCTGGTAGCCGTCCCCCTCCCTAGTTATGACAACCAACAACGTCTCCATACATTATTAAATGTCCACTAGGGGGCAAAATCACCTGTGACAGAACCACTGAGTCTAAGGACCCGTAACTCACTCATGGTTCTCATACAGAGAAAAGTTAGGTTCAAGCCTCGCTCTACTGCTTACTAACTAAACAATCTTCAGTAAATCGCTTAACCTCAGTCTCCTTCACTATACTGGGATAAGACTGTTTATCCCACCTAGTTCAGACTTACTCTGAGAAATTAATAATAAAAAATATGGGAATTTGCTATGTTAACTATAAAGTTATAACAGACTTATCGGTGAATATGGCTCTGAGAGCCCCTTACAAATATTAAGCTTTGAAGACTATACTTTCAGGGATCATTTCTATAGTTTATTACAAATATTAAGCTTTGAACTAGTAAGCACTATGTAAGAGTAGACATTATCATTATTATCGCTGTCAACTGTTATCATCATCATTATTGTTGACTAAGCCATAGCATATGTTAAAATACATATTTTTACTTATATATTATCAGGAACCAAAAATCTTAAGCCATCATACACTGTACTTGATCAGCTCCACATAGATAGAAATAAAATTTAAGAGGGGTCCTTATGTCTAAAATATGATGAATAGTAACATTAGATCATACCAGTGGCATTAACCATATTTATATTATGTGATCGTAAAAGTGTAAGAAAAAGCAAAAAGTAGATACAAACATAAATGAGTTATATTACATCAAAAGGCAATTTATTTGCTGATATTCACAAATACTTAAGTACAGAAAGAAATCACTATCTTAAAAACTTAATTATCCAAAAGAAATATTTTATATACGCTCAAAGATCTATTTACAACAGACATTTTTGAGCACTATTCTAATAGTTCTACACATTAATCTGTATTTAATCCTCACAACAGACTATGAAGCAGACACTATTATCTTCACTTTACAGATGAGGAAACCTAGGTATAGAAAGGCTGAGTAATTTATCTAAGGTTATGCAACTAATAAAGCAGAGATAGGATTCAAATCTCCAGTGTCAATGTTCAACTTCTAAACTATTCATCTTCTAAAAGGATATTCACTGCAGCATTGTTTGCAACAAGAAAAAGCTGGAAACCACCTACAATGTCCATCTGAATCTCCTCTTCTCCAGATTTCCAAAACCTGAGGCAGGCCCAACTGAAGAAGGGGAAACCGTATATAAATGAAGTTTGAAGTATTACGTAGAACTTGACATTTTAATTATTGAAATAAGGCTGTTTTTAAAATGTAAAGTGACCTGGGGATGCTGAGCCTGTACAAAGCCGGGGAAAGAATCA
>NW_011888797.1:98182-100530 GCF_000151845.1 Pteropus vampyrus | reverse complement strand
TTATTTGCTGATATTCACAAATACTTAAGTACAGAAAGAAATCACTATCTTAAAAACTTAATTATCCAAAAGAAATATTTTATATACGCTCAAAGATCTATTTACAACAGACATTTTTGAGCACTATTCTAATAGTTCTACACATTAATCTGTATTTAATCCTCACAACAGACTATGAAGCAGACACTATTATCTTCACTTTACAGATGAGGAAACCTAGGTATAGAAAGGCTGAGTAATTTATCTAAGATTATGCAACTAATAAAGCAGAGATAGGATTCAAATCTCCAGTGTCAATGTTCAAATTCTAAACTATTCATCTTCTAAAAGGATATTCACTGCAGCATTGTTTGCAACAAGAAAAAGCTGGAAATCACCTACAATGTCCATCTGAATCTCCTCTTCTCCAGATTTCCAAAACCTGAGGCAGGCCCAACTGAAGAAGGGGAAACCGTATATAAATGAAGTTTGAAGTATTACGTAGGAGTTGTCATTTTAATTATTGAAATAAGACTGTTTTTAAAATGTAAAGTGACCTGGGGATGCTGAGCCTGTACAAAGCCGGGGAAAGAATCAGTCCCAGAAAAGAGTTTTGAACAGGCACTGAGGAAAAAGAATAAAGTTGTTTTCTGAGTACACCTTACAAACCCTAAGCAATGGTTACACACCCACTAAACAAACCTAGTAAAACTACCAAAGTTTATGATCATGAATTTAAACTGAAACTCAGTTGGGTGATTTTCTCCAGCAAAGAAGTAAGTAATGGTCTGGATGAAGCAATAGGAAGTAAGAAAGAATACCTACATCCAGCAGAGGGAAGGAATCAACTTTCACCCAAGATAAAGAGAGATCCCAAGAGCCAAGAATATGTGCTAAAGAGCAACTGAATGATGAGCAATAAAAATCTAGGCCCAAGCCCAGGAGGGGACTGATGGGATAGTGAGGATATTATAACATCAACGGATAAATCTTGACAGGTCATAAAACCGTAATAGTGAACTTGAAGAAAAGAACAGGTAGATGTAGGCAAAGGGTAGAAGAGAATGTTTAACACCAACATTTCAAAAGTGGCATTGTTTCTGGTAATGCCGAAGACGTGGGTCCAGGCCAGGGTTCAGGGAAATATATGGCTGTAGGGGCGTGAAGAAAATTGATAAAAAAAAATCAAGGAACTGAGAGGCCAAAGTTTTGGCTGATTCATCCATATAGATATCAAAATCACTAAGAGTGCCAACAGGAGGGCTGCTTAAATTTATAATTAAGAACTCCAACTGCCAATGAATGAGAGGGCAATAACACAATTGGGAAAGATTAGAGAAATAAACCTCAAAGGACAAAGAATTTAGCTGGAGGAATCCTAATGGTCTGGATGAGGCAGCAGACAGCAAGGACAACATCCATTCATTTTCTGGTGCCGAAATATGTGGGATATAAAGGGAAAAAAGTTGTCACACCACTGACTGTGGCTATAGAGAAGGTGGTATCCTCAGGGAACTGCCCAGTTTCAGATAAAGAAAGAAAGTAAACATTCTAAGAAGAGGCTGATGATAGAGAGGAGTTTGCTGATAATAACGAAGGTCTACATAGGGTATGGCAGGAAGGCTTGGGAATGAAAGGAGGAGACCTAGATCAGAATTTGGCAATGTAATGAGTACTAACTGCATGAGACTCGACAAGATTACAAATGACCAGGAGACAGAGAACTCTGCAATAACTGAGGTCAAGACAGCTCTACGAAGCATGGTTTGATTATCGGTGCCAGTGTCTAGAAGAAGGCAGACAAAAAGTCCTATGCTTTACTCCTGAAAGCTCCCTGAACTTTCCTTAGGCTTCCTTCAGTGTTAAGTTAAAAGTTATAGAACAGTAAATCCTTGATTTGTTTCACTTTCTGGCTTCACTTAGTGTTGCAGCTGTGTTCTGTGGGTGTCCAAGTTTGTAAATGCACAGGAAAAAGTTTGGAAAAATTTACTCTAAACTGTTATCCATGATTATCTCTGGTGAAGAATTTAGGAGAAAGGAGAAGGGCAAGTAAAAAGAATTTTACTTCTCTCTAAATGAAAATAAAGTTTCAAACTACTTGTTGCTCCTAAGGTTTGTTTAATTTGTGCTTTCTATTTTAAATTTTTAAAAATTATCCCAGATTAAAGAAAAGACAAAGAAAGTATCCTGATATAGCCAGCTAGCAAACTCTTCAGATTTATATTTAAGGCACTATTACCTACATCAAAGGTCTTTCTCTCTTAAATTTAAAACTAAAAAATGAGGAAATTATAAACATAAGCAAGAAAAAAATAAAACACTATTAGCTTTAAAAAGAAAGATAAACAGACCAAATGACCAACTAACCT
>NW_011888797.1:95656-98132 GCF_000151845.1 Pteropus vampyrus | reverse complement strand
AAAATCAACAGATAAATCTTGACAGGTCATAAAACCGTAATAGTGAACTTGAAGAAAAGAAGAGGTGGATGTAGGCAAAGGGTAGAAGAGAACGTTTAACACCAACATTTCAAAAGTGGCATTGTTTCTGGTAATGCCGAAGACGTGGGTCCAGGCCAGGGTTCAGGGAAATATATGGCTGTAGGGGCGTGAAGAAAATTGATAAAAAAAATCAAGGAACTGAGAGGCCAAAGTTTTGGCTGATTCATCCATATAGATATCAAAATCACTAAGAGTGCCAACAGGAGGGCTGCTTAAATTTATAATTAAGAACTCCAACTGCCAATGAATGAGAGGGCAATAACACAATTGGGAAAGATTAGAGAAATAAACCTCAAAGGACAAAGAATTTAGCTGGAGGAATCCTAATGGTCTGGATGAGGCAGCAGACAGCAAGGACAACATCCATTCATTTTCTGGTGCCGAAATATGTGGGATATAAAGGGAAAAAAGTTGTCACACCACTGACTGTGGCTATAGAGAAGGTGGTATCCTCAGGGAACTGCCCAGTTTCAGATAAAGAAAGAAAGTAAACATTCTAAGAAGAGGCTGATGATAGAGAGGAGTTTGCTGATAATAACGAAGGTCTACATAGGGTATGGCAGGAAGGCTTGGGAATGAAAGGAGGAGACCTAGATCAGAATTTGGCAATGTAATGAGTACTAACTGCATGAGACTCGACAAGATTACAAATGACCAGGAGACAGAGAACTCTGCAATAACTGAGGTCAAGACAGCTCTACGAAGCATGGTTTGATTATCGGTGCCAGTGTCTAGAAGAAGGCAGACAAAAAGTCCTATGCTTTACTCCTGAAAGCTCCCTGAACTTTCCTTAGGCTTCCTTCAGTGTTAAGTTAAAAGTTATAGAACAGTAAATCCTTGATTTGTTTCACTTTCTGGCTTCACTTAGTGTTGCAGCTGTGTTCTGTGGGTGTCCAAGTTTGTAAATGCACAGGAAAAAGTTTGGAAAAATTTACTCTAAACTGTTATCCATGATTATCTCTGGTGAAGAATTTAGGAGAAAGGAGAAGGGCAAGTAAAAAGAATTTTACTTCTCTCTAAATGAAAATAAAGTTTCAAACTACTTGTTGCTCCTAAGGTTTGTTTAATTTGTGCTTTCTATTTTAAATTTTTAAAAATTATCCCAGATTAAAGAAAAGACAAAGAAAGTATCCTGATATAGCCAGCTAGCAAACTCTTCAGATTTATATTTAAGGCACTATTACCTACATCAAAGGTCTTTCTCTCTTAAATTTAAAACTAAAAAATGAGGAAATTATAAACATAAGCAAGAAAAAAATAAAACACTATTAGCTTTAAAAAGAAAGATAAACAGACCAAATGACCAACTAACCTACAATTCTGCCACCACAATATGACCGTTAAATAACTGAAGCATTAATTCCACAATTCAGAAAGAATCTAAACTATGGGCACAAGAGGGAGCAATTTAGCTTTGAATGAGGTTTGTACCTACAATTCACTCCAATAAAATGAATCAGAGAAAAACTGTCTTTATTCAGAGAAAATTAACCCCATCCTACCTTCACATGAGGTTTTTCCTGGTAGCAACTAATAATCTAATAGCATCAAGGAAATCTTGGGAAGGACAGAAGCAAACAGGTAGACAGCCTCAGGAGAAAGCTTCTTTGCTTTAAAAACTCAGGGGGAGAGAGGCTGGAGAATGAGTTCAATCACCAATGTCCAATGATTTAATCAAATGTGCTTATGTAATGAACTCTCCATAAAAACCCAAAAGGTTGGGGTTCAGAGAGCTTCCAGGTTAGTGAACACACGGAGGTGTGGGGAAAGTAGTATAGCAAGATGACATGGAAGCTCTGTGTCCCTTCCCACATACTTTGCCCTTATGCATCTCTTTCATCTGGCTGTTCCTGAGTTACAATCTTTTAATAAACCAGTTACCTAATAAGTAGAATGTTTTCCTGAGTTCTATGAGCTGCTCTAGCAAATTAATCAAACCCAAGGTGAGGGAATCTCTGATATATACTACAGCCATTTAGACAGAAGCACAGGCAACAATCTGGAGTTGCGATTGGCATTTGAAGAGGGGAAGAGGACTATCGTGTGGCATTGAACCCTTATCCTGTGGGATCTGACACTATCTCCAGACAGAGTGTTATAATTGAGTTTAAATCAATTATACGATTTAAACTGGTTAAAGAACTGCTGGGTGTGTGGAAAACTCACATGTATGGTGTCAGAAATGAAGTAGTGTTGTAGGTGCGTAGAGGAGGCATATAGAAGTGTGTTTTTCCTTAGAGGAAGGGAAGGAAAATAAGAATGGGAAAATTTTTTTTTAAATAAACACAGCAAGAAGCTCTTATACAGACCTAATATGATAATGGACTGACTCAATCTTCTGTTCTTGAGATCTTACAAAAGTATACGAGGAATTTGAATTAATATGCAACAGACA
>NW_011888797.1:91786-94436 GCF_000151845.1 Pteropus vampyrus | reverse complement strand
AGGGAAGGAAAATAAGAATGGGAAAATTTTTTTTTAAATAAACACAGCAAGAAGCTCTTATACAGACCTAATATGATAATGGACTGACTCAATCTCCTGTTCTTGAGATCTTACAAAAGTACACGAGGAATTTGAATTAATATGCAACAGACAATTCCTACTATCTCTGACATTTTCTCAAAATAAAATGGTTAAAATCTATTCTGAGACCACAATTTACACAATGATTCCTGAATAATTAATTCTATAAGTTGTTGGTCAATTGTAACCCCTAAAATGGAAAAGTCACATCAATAATCGGAAATAATTTAAATTGAGTTGAAGAACACAATTTAACTCTACAAATTAGAATATTATAAATATATATTTTAATAGCAAGTCATAATATTGGAAAAAGAAAAAACATTTCTTTGCACTAAAAGAACTTAAATCAATTTTATCCTGAATATCCTAGGTGATCAACTTTGCAGTAAAGTTAAAAATAAATAAATAAATAAATAAAATTAAAGCCTTGGCCCCGAGATTTGAGTCAAGCTGAAACTTCTCTATAATGACAAAGGGGAAAAACCGGGGTTTAGGAATTGTGCATACTTCCAACAAGAGTGTAACCAATACTGCTGACAAAGGCTGTGAAGTAAAAATAAAGCCAAGTGTATACAACAGATGTGCCGTCTTTCTATACCTCTTAGAAGTTTACTGTTTTTCCTCTCATTTTGTCATATCATCATAAACCATCTTAACCGCCGATTATGCACTCTAAACAAAAAATTACTAACAACTAGAAATCAGGAACTGTCTTTAAGTTCCCCTAGACTCACTAATGAAAGGAGGCAACCACAGATTGAGAAAGCTGCATAACTATTCCTAATGAACGCCCTGAGAACCTACCAGACTCATTAAGGTCAGCAGTATACCTGCGAAATGTCCCAAACCCTGCTCTGGACAGTATGCCCTTCCCCACTCCAATAACTACCCGATACCCTTCTTACTTTCCCTACTCTCCCATTCCTACCTAGTCTTCCTCCAAACTCCAGCTAAAATATCATCTCATTCAGGAAGCCTGCCCTGTGTATCCTTTTCCCCCAGAGCGATAATGCTTCCTTCCTTTGTTCTAACTATGTACCTTATACTTTTTTCTACTGTTCAATTTATCACATGTATCATAATCTCTTAACATGTCTGTCTCCCCTACTAGAATATAAGTAAATTCCTTAGATGACAGACTGTGCCTTCTTTTTTTGGGTCCCTAGTGCCCAAAACAGTGCCGAGAACCACAGTAGGCTCTCAAACATTTACTGAATACACAAATACATGAAACAAGAAAAGTCAGTCACCAGATATCAAATGAATCTCTAAAGCCCACCTACAAAAATCTATGCTACAGACAACTCTCAATTTTTCTTTTTCTTGGCGCTTACCATAAGATAGACAAATTACTGAAGATTTTTATTTTTAAAAAATAAGCAACTGATGGAATTAACTACAGAAATGGAACTAACAGTCTAATGCAGGATGCCAAATATATGGGAGAATCACCCACTGGGAGAGTCATCAATGGAACTGATTTCCAAGAATCTCCGTCGCTACAACACTCTATGCCAAAACAGACACTCAACTGACAGGAAGGTGTAAGTCTACTGCCTGAAAGCCAAGGATATAAACTGGGCAATCTTTCAAGATCCGTTTTCAATTCTCAATAGTTAAGATACAAGGGAACTAGCTTTATTCCAGTGATAATAAGTACCATCTGATAATAAATGAATTTATTGGCCTGGCTAGCCAAGCCTCATTGTGATAGGCTAGATAGAAAACAAATTCCAAATTTAATCGTGCCTGTAGTAGGCAGAATAATAGCCCCTCAAAGATGTCCACATCCTAATGTTACCTTACATGGCAAAAGGAATTTTGCAGGTACAATTAAATTAAGGATTTTGAGATGAGATTATCTTGGATTATCTGGTGGGCCCAATGTAAACACAAAGGCCCTTATAAGAGGAAGGCAAAATGGTTTGAGTCAGAGGATATGTGATGACAAAAGCAAAGCTCAAAGAGAAAGATTTGAAGGTGCTCTGCATTGCCAGCTTTGAAAATGAAAGAAGGGACCATGAGCTAAAGAATGCGGGGCAGCTCTAGAAGCTGTAAAATGAGAAAAAAAGAAAAAAGAGAAAAAAGGATTCTCTCTACAGTCTCCAGAAGGAACTCAGTCCTGTGACATCTTGATTTTAGCTCAGGAAGATCTATTTTGGACTTCTGACTTCTAGAACCAGAAGATAATAAATTTGTTATCTTAAGCCACCAAATTTTTGGTAATTTGTTACATACAACAACAACAGGAAATTAATACAATGCCTCAAGAATATCTCCTTAGCCAGCAACACATGGTATTCAAAACTTACCTTCTAAGAGGTCATGATCTCGTACAGCTTCTGCAGCTAATACAGACTTCCCACAACCTGCCATTCCATACACAGTGACCCATCCTGGTTCACTATTCAGTTTGAAGAGCTTCTGCTGAATTGCGCTCACCAGCTTCTTCCTCGTAACGAAAACGACTGGCCTCTGTGGTACTCCTCCTTCACACAGGACTGTCCTTACTGAAATTCAAAACAAGCATGAATGAAGAATTTTGATATGCTTACTCACGTAATAC
>NW_011888797.1:87992-90386 GCF_000151845.1 Pteropus vampyrus | reverse complement strand
TTTCTGAAAGGCAGTATAAGATTGAGAAGTGTTTAAAATAAGCATTCTCTTTAACCCAGAATTTACCTCAAGGAGACATTCACATGTGTATTCAAAAATATCCACAAAAAAAAAAAAAAAAAACAAGCAAGAATATTCACAGCTGCTTTATTCATAAAAATGATGAAAACAATCAAAATGCCCACCACTGAGTATGGATTTAAAAAATCAAAGTATGTATATAAGATGGAATACTATACACCATTTAAAATAAAACATATCTCCAAGATACTGACAAGATGCTAATGACACACTGCTGATTGAAAAATCAGAAATATGATCCCACATATAGCATAAAATATGTGTTGACCTCATATAAATACATAAAGAGATGTTTGGAAGTCTGTTCAACAAAATGTCTGGGTTACTTCCAAGTAGCAAGACTTGGGATTTTTTTCCCCAGTTTCTTTTTTTGTACTGTTCTGTATTGTCTTAATTTTTTCAATACACATTATCACTTTTACAATAAAAACTTTTTTAAATATTTTATAAGCACTGATCATACTAAAGTCCTAATGTTTAGAAACTTTTCTTTATCCAATATGACTAAATAGAGCATTTGTTGGTATTGAGTACTAGTTCTTGCTCAAGGTTAATGTCAGCTCTACGTCTTCAAAGGTAGAGCTAGTGGAGTGAGCATTTCTCACATGCTCACTCCACTAGTGTTTCAGCTGAGCTAAGTGTGACAAAGCAACAGGAAATACCCTCTGATGTCATTTCTTGGATTAAGAGAACACCAAAAAAGAATATTCTTCATAGCATAACACTCTAAGTTTCTACCAACTTTATTTCAAATATAATGCAAATTTTTCTGTGGGTATAAAACCCAGATAGGAATATCTGTAAGTTTTTTTAAAAATTAACAGAATTCTATCCAATGTATTACAGAGAGTATCTAAATGTGTTTATTAATTAATTCATTCAATAAACATTTGAGCCTTTCCAATGTGCCAAGCACTGAGTCTACAGAGAATATTAAATCATACCCCCGAAGGAATTCATAATCTGGTGGGAGAGCAAAACAGATCATGATAATGCGATGTCTTAAGTGCAGAAACAGAGATAAGCACAAGTATTTAGATTGCACAGAAGAGGAGCAATAATCATTAAACTTCAACAGTGACTATTTTTTAAGTGACACCAAATGTGGCACTTGCATACATGGGGAAGTAGAGAATCTGCCTAGTTGTAGAGATTCACAAAATGCCCAGTACTGTCATGAAAATGATAAAAGTTATGATTAGAACTAAAGCTATCATGCTTTTAAATGTTAATGTTTTTATGATCTCAACTTAAACATAAAACATGCCTTAATTGTAGTAATAAAACTGTATAAGATGCAACAAAAATGAATTTTTTAGGCTATGTCCAATAGCCCAATAGACACTCTGACAATCTGAAGCTAACTTCCAACTTTACCTAGTCCTCTTAAAATGCGTTAGATTTAAACTGCACAAATTGAAATATTCTGAACAGAAATTCTCGGTGTTCTACCCTCTGTAACATCAAAATGAAAAGTAACTTCGTAGATGTGAAATAGAGCAATTTCACCCATAAAAACCGTTAATAGTTAACTACTTCCTCTTTAGAGAATTTCTCTTCCTGGTATATAGGAGGTAGGATTATTCCTTCAGAATTCAGTCCCAGAATTCTGAATCCCCGAAATCGATACTGAATCTCCAAGGAACCCGGTTCAAGGAGAAAAGCGAGGCGCAAACTTACCGAAACCTCCTTCGCACAAAAATTTTACTGGGAAGAGTAGCCCTGCGGGGATAGACTTGGAAATCGAACGTGGGGAGAAGGGGCAACTGGGCTTCCGAAACTCGCGGCGCAGTCCAGGTACAAGTCCGGGTCTCCCAGGTGCCTCACCTGTGCTTCCGCAGCCCTGGGCGCCTGAAGACCCCCGGGGACCTCCGACCAGCGCAAAGGTGGGCGTCACCTCCGCGCAGGGACAACACAGCGCCGGATCCCTGAGATGAGGCCTGGCCTGAGGTCTGCCCTCTCGGTGGACCCCACCCCAGACACAAAGGGAGGGCGGCCCCACAAGCTGTCGCTCCTTCTCCCAGGCGGCAGCTGCACCCCGGGTGCCCGGCGCCAGTCCGGACGCCGCGGTGGCTACTTCGAGTCCTCGCAGGGAGCTGACGGCCCAGCACCCTGACCGTGGGCTCTCTCACCCCTTTTGCCCAGGAATAAAGCATCCGCGTGCAACCGATTCCTCCTCTTTTGCGTAGGACCGCGGAGAAGTCAAAATCCACGGAGCCCGCCCAGCCCGGACAGCGCGTGCCCGCGCATGCAAATAAACACGCTTGGAGCCCCGCCTGGGGCGGCCGCCGCCGCGCGCGCTCCCGCTCCGGC
>NW_011888797.1:43616-86744 GCF_000151845.1 Pteropus vampyrus | reverse complement strand
TGTTCATTTGTCCTGGACAAATTTGCCTCACCCCATGAATGCCTCATGGCAACGTTTGCAACCTTAAAAGAATTCATTTTGATCTCAAAGCAACAGACGTTAGTGATTATATCAGTTTGCAGTGCTCATAGTTTGATCGATGCGCATGCGTTATTTAAAGCTGTTTCCTAAGTTACCGATTGAATTTTAGTACTGGAAAGCTACGAAAGTATAGCACGCTGTTCACCTAAAACTAAACAATTTTTAAACCAAGCAAATAGCAGTATATTGGTGTCATAGGAAAAAATATTAGAAATGACTATAAAACAAACTTATTAATTTTATTTTCCCCAATTATTTTCTTTAGGACGAACCTATTTCAGTTTGATAACAAGGGCAACGATTTAAATTAGTAACTTTACCTCCATTTTTCACTCACTGATTTTTAAAATACTTAGGGGACAGTTATCCTCTAAAGTAATCGAATTCTGGAAGGGACCCTGGATGTCCTCTAATCTAGAACATTTTTGATGCTAGTAAATTTCGAATTATACTTGAGGTAGCTCATCTTGAGTTGAAGTTAATAAAAGATTTACAATAATGTGTAATGTTGATTATTAAATGTTCTCTTAAAAAATAGTTAATTTACTAATATTTTTAATGAAATATTTTGATCTTAATAAATATACTGAACTTACCTTTTTAAAATCCTCTTATGTCTTAAAATGCATTACCTTTAGGTAAATTTTAAAATCCTTTTTGTATTGGGGAAGTTATTCAGTAATAGAATTTATTATGCTCAAAGATATATGTCGTTTCTCCTTGGAACCTAATACAACTGATTTTAGTTACTTGATTGATTAATTACAAAGATTCATATTCATGTGAAATGAGTTCTATCACAAAATGTTCAGCTTTTCAGTAATTTAGTTACTGTCTTGGGAAAAAACAATGATAGGAATCTGTCAACATAAGAAACATCCAAACCTGTAGAGGATTTTTATTAAGAGTTTATTTGAGCCAAAACTGATGGCAATTGCAGTTACGTTTATGCCTTTGAAATTAAAGAGGGAAGATAAGGAAGATTTCATGCAGGTGGGAGAAAACAAGGTGGGGATTTGATTATAGGATAGTTAATGCGATTATGTGCTCTTTTGAAGATTGTTATGGTTTATTTCAAGGTGTGTTAACCTAGATGTACAAAAACAGTGGGCAGAGCTTGCTTAAAGCAAAGAAGCCTTTTACTAAAAAAATTATGTGCTTGGTGTGTGACTTTCCCATCTTGACCTATCCATTTACGAATTTATGATCAAGTCGCCCTGCAAGGTTACTTTCCATAGAACCCCTTTTTTGTCCACAAATCTATAAAGGAAAAAAACTGATGAAAAGCAGATGCTTCAGCTCAGGAACTTACAGTAAAGACACAAAAAAGTTATATTCGGTAGGAAGGTTTTATTTGAACTGTCTTTAAAAAATAATAAAATAATAGTCAAAGATTATTTCTAAAACTAGGCAGATTTTATTATTATTATTAAAATAATTTTCTGTTAATTGCTCTTCTGAAATCTTTTGCCCCAAGAGTTGAAGTATAAATACTTCAGTCACTGTTTATAGCAAAATTTATTCATGGTGAATTTGAGAGTAAAAAATTATTCTGGTAAGACATTTGCAAGCATTTTCTAAATAAACATTTGGCATCTCAAAATACTTAAAAGCACACTAGAATTATAACAAAGCCATCAAGATTTTTACTTTGAGAACACATACTCCAGCATCTAAAGGTCATCCATCAAATCTTTATTGATCTCTTACTGTACTGACAATGTCCTGGTTGTTAAAATACAACATTGAATATAAGTGCCTATCTGTGTATTTTTAAACACAACTTACCTATCATCTCAAAATTAGATTAAATGGGGGTGGGGTGGGGATTTGAACCCTTCCTCTGCCCAAGAAGGATTTCAAGGCATCACTGTTTCAGTGTCTTCAGGCCTTTAGACTTTGGATCCTTGTTTAGCAAGTGAACAGAAATAATGTATAACAGATAAAGTCCTGATATGCCATCCTATGTCATCCTAATGATCATACATTGGAGATAACAGTTGCCCATACCTCAGTTTGCATACCTCATTTATAAACTCTTAAGGAAATTTTTTAGAAAGTTGTGAAGTTACTATTAATAATAAAACACTAATAATACTTCTCAATCTTATTTAATATCAACTAGAACTTCCATTGTACAAATTTTAAATTTCTTCTGGAAATTTCAACAGATTTTTTAATTGCCTTTATAAAAGTTTTTCATTGCATTTGTGATAAGTATGTAAAAAATCAAAAACTCTTTAAACAATCAACTCTTTTCTCTATAAATCATTTATACAGCAGAATCTTGGCTAACCTTGTTTTATAGCTTTTTATTGTTGTTTGTAGAGTTTTATGTAAAAGACAGGGTTATCCTTCAGATGTTCTGCTTTTTGAAAATGGGATACGGTTGGTATTTTCCTGAACATTCAGTATTATGCTGAAAATGAAGCTATAGTATGAAACAAAGCTAACTGGGTACTGACCCCAGTAGTGGCCATGGAACTCCCTTTTTTGCTGAAGGTCCATAGTAACAGCTTCCTTTGGTTATTTGCCTCTTTCTCATTAAGTTGAAACAGCCATAGAAACTCCTATATAAGTCCTCAATCAGCTGTCCGCCACTATAGAAGATTCCTAAAGGAGCTATGCAGAGGCAACACTGAGGAAGTGCACACTTTACTACTACAGGGCCCTGAATCTGTATGAGGTCTCTGAAGACTGCCGTGGATTATGAGGGAGTCAGATTTCTTTTACAAATCCAACTAAGGTAGCAAATTAACCTGGAACCCTTTCTCCTATGTGCAGACATTTAAGGCCTTTAACCCAAAACAGGATAAGAGAATGCTTTTCATCCATCCATTCCATCCTTCATTAGCTATAAACCTAACCCTGGTTTTGAAGGGGCCCAGGCCTATGTCTTCTATCAAATACAAGTCGAAGGGAGCTCTGATCCTTTAACTGCTATAGGCTTGTCAGGGGGATAGAAATGTAGTGCCACAAAACAGTTCAAAAGAGCATAGTTGATGTGTTCTTGCTATAGGCACTATCTAGGAACTTTATAAATAACCTATTTAATATCTACAACAACCCTATATACTAAGTAGTAGTATCCCCACTTTACAGTTGAAGAAACTAGCAAAGATATGTTAAATAAAACGTGTCTACAATGTTCATACAGCTAGTAAAAGGCACGGCCAAAGTTGCCTAGCTCCACCCTCAACCAGTATATGTTGTCTCCCTTTGATATTAATCCAAAAAGAGGTAGACAACATTAAAAATATCTAATAAAATGGAAATACCTATGATGTATTATTGTAGTGGATCAACTTCACCAAAAGTCTTCATAATAATTATTTCATTCTGAATTAACTCAATGATCTATAGAATATATCCATGTAACACTGGAGTAATGGATGATAAAACTAGTCCCTGAAATTAGACATTTCTTTAGATTGGTCTCTATCCTTGGTCTCTGTCTGCTAGTCTCAGATAAGCCTATACTGGAAAAGAACCTCTTAAAAGCCAAGAATGAAACAGCAAATCAAAAGAGAATTAAGTCTACACATCCATCTTTGAAAATTAGGATAATAGCATTTTCTAATAACCAGAAGTTTTGTTTAAAAGTTCATATTAGCACACAGAAGAAAAATCAATCTGTACTAAGTACATAACTTGGACTCAATTCAGTGTTACAGAATAGATATGAGGCATCATTAAAAGAAATTTCATCCAACATTATAAACATTTTTTTAAAAAACAAAAAATCCATTTTAGCTTTGAACAGTTTTATAGCAACAGTTAGCCTAAGGATGACATTGACATTTATGAGTTTGAAACATTACCCTTTGCAATGATGCACAAAGCTGAGAAGTCTTTCACCCCTCTATTGAGTTTTGGGATCTTTGAATGTCTTTCAATGGAAGTCAGTTTCACAAAACGGTCAATTAGTGTTTCTCACTTTGCTGAGCACTCAGATAACCTGGGGAGCTTTTAAATATTTCAATATCCAAGTCACATCTCAAACCAAGTCACTCAGAATTTCTGTGGGTGGGACCCAAGCATCAGACTTCTTTAAAGCTGCAGGGTGACTCCAATATGCAGTGACACTTTTGAACCACTGGTCTGTGTACTCTGATTTAGACACTGGCTTCATATTGTTCTGCTCCACTGCTTTTTCCTGACTCAATAAATACACAAAGAATCTCAACTGTTGCCTTTTCAGAGCATGAAGAATTGAGTCAAATCAGATTAACCAAAATGGTATCAGATGCAAAGCATTTTTTTGCTTGCTCATTTAAAGTTCTATACACACAAAAGTTCATTTATTGTTCTTAAGATTAGAATAAGTTTTTTATGCTTTTATTTTTTACTATTTGCCAGATGAAAAGTACACTCCAATTATAGAAGGGCATCTATCTGACTTTTATTTTTTAGTATAACCAATTATACATGTTATACACCTTGCACTGCATATACGTTCTATTGTCACGTTGACAATGACTTCTGTTTTCAACAGTTTGACTGGTTATTTTGCAACTTCTATTCCTTCCATTCCATCATTTTGTTTTGTTTTCTGCATTTAAATTTAAAAAACACTTTATTAAAAATTATTGGAGTGACTGATTTAAAAAATCAAATGTTTGAAGTGTACAATTCAACAGTTTGTTATATATATATATTGCATTGTGTGTCCACCACCCAAAGTTAGATTTCCTTCCGTCGCAAAATATTTGACCCTTTTTATCCCTCTCTCCCCCACCTCCCCGCTTCCCTCAAGTAACCACTAATCCACTGTCTGTGTCCATGAGTCTCTGTATAGAGAACTCTTGCTTCTACATTTCAGTGTAAAAACACTTATTTTCTAGATATTGACCAAATATGGCCTTGAGGAAAATAGTAGAGATCACATAATTTTTCTAATTCGTTAGTTCTTCCTCCGAAATATTTCTTGTGCATACATCTATTACAAATATCACACCATCTGACTCACTGAGTTCTGAACTTGTACAGAGGCAATATTTCACTCATCTTTGCATGAGTTAAACCACTACCTACCACATAACAGGCTCTCTAAATGTTTGTTGAAATAAACTAATAAAAGCTGCCACTACCTATACCAGAATGTCCTTACCAGAAGTGGGTATAAAATACTCCTTTAAAATTAAGACTTAAATAGATTTGAATTAGGAGGTAGTGATTTTTCTTTTCTTTTCCAGGTTTGTATTTCAGCAGTCGGAAAGGTTTGCAAAGGTGGAAAGCCAATACCAGTTACTGAAAATAGAAACCAAGGAATTCCAAGGGCTTCAAAGTAAAATCAGTTTAATTTCAGAAAAGGTAATTATAAATTGGCTTATCTGGGGAGATTTTCCCATTTTTCTTCACCACTATCACTCTTCCCAGTTCATAAAATTCTTTTTTCCTGCCTTTTGACCATTGCTATTTTAACTTTCACTGGTCTTCCTACCTCTTTACATTTTCTCTTCAATCCAATTTAAACTTACATTTTGAAAGGGCAAGGATTCTTTTACATATATATAACAAATGTTATTATTTAAGAAGACCAATATGCTCATATCAATATGACCTCAGTTTTCTATTTAAATATCGAGTGTCTAGAGCACTGAAAATATGATTGATATTTAGATATAAAATTAGAATAGGAAAAGCACTTGTTGGGCAAAGATCCATCAGTGTTTTTTCTTTATTTTCCACTTGGTAAGCATATATACATATGCATGTATCCAAATAAGAATGACTAAAAATACTGACTGTAACCAAATGAAAATTAAAATTCATGTGTTTGTTGTGCTTTTTCAAGCTGTAAATACAGATGCATTATTTCTGTAATTATTAGAAAAGTAAGTCAGATAAAAAATGTATGTCTACCACGCTTCTCAGGACAGGGTCTGCTGTAATCAATAACGCATCATGTGCGCCTTGCCTGGCCACTAGGAACCAAGCTATCACTGGGAAATATGCCTCATTTGTCCATTAATTCACTCATTAAGACTTTACTCGTGCCATAAGGTAGACAAGGCTTGTGCTTGGCCCCAGGGTGAGCAAGGATGTTATAAAAATAAACAAAAATGAAATAGAGGATCTAAGTTCCTGCAGCCTCCGGCACAAGATGAGCATATATCTCCCCCAGAAGAGAAAAGCTATGGATGAAAGTTATGCATCCCCTCCAACATGCTAGGGGAATCAATGTGAGCCTAAGGGCCTCTAGGAAGTTGCTGCAAGAGTTGGTATTTTGACCTAGGGTTCTAGCTGGAATCTGGTTGTAGTTGTTGGGGGGCCCAGAATGATGGGGGGAACATAATGATGGACAAAACTCCAGGAAATAGAAGCCACTTAAAAGCCACTGAAAACAAATTTTGAAGAAGATTTCCTTTTTAAATGAAAACTTTGGTAGCAATTAAAATGCTTTTTGAAGTGGATTTTTAAAATGTTTTCATAGGATCCAAAAAAATATTCAATCTTTGCATAGCTCTTGCTCTCCCAGTCTGCCCTGGGAGTGGTTTGACAATAGCTGCCTTTTCAGAAAGTTTACCCTAATGCCAGCATAATGCAATAGGTGGGGAAAACAACTAGACGTGGCCTCTTGTCACAACTGTGATCGTGGAAGAATCACTTTAACCTCTTGGCCTATATTTCATCATTTATTAAATGAGAATAACAAGATTTTTATAAGGATCAGATGAGATATAATATATAAGCAAAAACTTTGAAAACCTGTAAGCAGTAATAAATTTAAGTATTAGCTCTTTTTAAAAAAATGAAAAACTATTGGAATATGTTGGTAGCCCATTAAATGCTAGCTACTATGGTTATACTAGTCACTATATATTTGCAGGTTATATTTTGAGACTTTATTATTCAGAAAAGTTGATCTTTTCAACCTTTGGGATCCACGGGGTTATACTGCCTGCAGATTATAGTGATGCTGCGATAAACAGCCCACACGGGAGATTACCTCAGGTGAAGATAAGTTTGCCTCTTCAAAATGCTGCTTATAAGGCAACTAACTCTAACAGTGTTACCAATGTTTAAGTATTTCTCAGAATTGGTTTTTAGAGGAACTTGTATTATGGCTACATGTGTACGTTAAAAATAATTTTTCAATGAGGTTTCAGAGTGGTCTTATTCAGTACTGTTGCACATTGTTCCCAGCAATCTATCACCTGGAACTGCTGTAGGTCTTGATTGGGGTCCGGAAGATTTATAGCCATTCTTCCTAAACATCAAACATGTCCTTTATACCCTGAGGTATAGCAACTGCAAAAATGCATAGGACATGATCTCTTTCCTTAAGTAATTTAGACGCTCTACTATCTATCTTCCCCTGGCTAACTCATCAATCTGTTAAAGAGTCAAATTTCAAAGTCACTTCTAAGCCTTTCCTCATTGACCTCCAGACTTCTGATCTCCTGTAAGCATCCATTCTCCCATGCTAATTCTGTCATGACACAAATCATAATCTGTTGTGATTTTTTCTTGTTGTTAATTTGTCTCCTTTACTACTCTTTAGAGCAGGGGTCCCCAAACCCCCGGGCTGCAGACCGGTACCAGTCCATGGCCTGTTAGAAACCGGGCTGCACAGCAGGAAGTGAGTGACAAGCAAGCGAGCAAAGTTTCATCTGTATTTGCAGCCGCTCCCCAGCGCTAGCATCACTGCCTCAGCTCCACCTCAGATCATCAGGCATTAGATTCTCATAGGAGCACTGGTCCCTGGTGCCAAAAAAGTTTGGGGACTACAGCTTTAGAGCAGACACTATCTTTTATCTCTACATCCCTACTACCTAATAATGAAACAGAGGACACTCAAGTGTTTTGGGGACTCTAGAATATATGATGTAAAAGATCCAAAACACTATCTTCCCCTATCAAATTGTGAGGCCAGGGACTATAGTTTATATTTTTATATCCAGTATCTAGCACAAGGTCTGGCACAGAGTGAACGCTCAAAAAATCTTGGATTATATGTAAGTGCCAAATAGGTGGCAAATACATGATATAGTATATGCTCAGGAGTTGAGGCTGTCAGGGCTAGAGTGATGAAAGAATGCTAAACTAAGGAGCCGAGATCTGATCTCAGCCTTAAACGTAGGACAGAATTTAGCTAAGCAAAGAGGAGGGAAGAATAGAATATAGTAATGTTGTAGACTTTTGGACTTTATCCTAGAAATATTAGGAAACATTGTAGGGTTTTTTATGTTGTACCATGATGTGCATAGCAGTTTTTAAAAGCTTAACCTGGCTGAAGTGTGTAGGATGATTTAGAGAGGAACTAACTAGAAGCAGATATTAGATAATACATCTAGAATAGTTTCCTTGATCATTAAAGTCTGTTTTGGGTACCCATGTAAGTGCTTCCATAGTTCTTCCCTTCATAACGCTCATAGACTTGGCCTTCTCCCCAATTAAACTAAGCTACATAAGGGCAGATCTGTGTCTTGTACAGTATTATATCTTCAACACAATGCGACAAACCTTTGGTAAACTAATGTTCATTTCTAGGCCTTCCAGTAGTCTCTAAGGACTGTTAGCTATGTGTGAGTGTAAACTGAGGGAGGTCCACAACCTGGCCCTTCTATGTGCTGGACACATATTAGGACATGCCAGCAGCTTACCATAATTTACAGATAACTTAGAACACTTTAATATTTGACATGAGTTGTCTCACTAAACTGGGCTTTTACTCATTTTCGCCTTTGTGATTATCTGTAGGATCTGATCTGGTACCTTCTCCACAGAGGTTAGTCAACAAATATTTTTCAGACAGAAACTCTTCCAGAATCATCGAATTCAGGAAAGTTAAATGTTATGTCTGTTACAGTTTCTAAAAAAAGCCAGATAACCATAAAAATCACAATGAAGTTGCTTTCCATTGGAGTTAAAAAGAAAAAAGAAGGAAATGTGATATACTTCAGGCTCCTTTAACGTAATTTTTCACTTGAATATCCCTCCATGAAAATGTGCCAAATATTTAGAATTATAAATTCAAGTGTATATTTTTCTACCATAGTGCTAATGTATTAAATTTGTTTAAAATATTTTAAAATAGCTGTTAAAGTAATAAATGTTTTTGTCAGTATGGTTCTGACATATTCTTGGATGTTTTAGACATCTTCAGAATTTGACCTTGGCACATGATTATTAGTGTGTTTCCCTAATGTAAAAGTTATTAAGTGGCCTTGGGAATTGTTTTGTGTTATAAATGCAGCTTGAGTCTACTGAAAGTATCCTGCAGGAAGCTACATCATCCATGTCTTTGGTGACCCAGTTTGAGCAGGACGTATCCAGCCTCCAAAGTATCATGCATGACATTCAAAATAGTGAAGAGATGCTCACTCAAAAGATGCAAAGCCTTAATGAAAAATTCCAGAATGTTACAAATTTCTGGACGAGAAGCCTAGAAGAAATGAATGTTAATGCAGACATTTTCAAATCAGAATCGAAACATGTACATTCTCAAGTTACTGTCCAAATTAACTCAGCTGAACAAGGAATAAAACTGCTCACTGAAAGACTAAAAGATTTGGAAGATAGCACGCTAAGAAATATTAGAACAGTAAAAAGACAGGAAGAAGAAGACCTTCTGCGAGTGGAGCAGCAGCTGGGCTCTGATACAAAAGCAGTTGAAAAGTTAGAAGAGGAACAGCATGCTCTCTTTGCCAGAGATGAAGACCTAACTAATAAACTTTCCAACTACGAACCCAAGGTGGAAGAATGCAAGACACATTTGCCAACCATTGAAAGTGCTATTCACTCTGTTCTCAGAGTCTCTCAGGATCTGATAGGGACAGAAAAGAAAATGGAAGACTTAACTATTCAGATGTTTAATATGGAAGACGATATGCTGAAAGCAGTATCTGAAATAATGGAGATGCAGAAAACGCTTGAAGGAATTCAGTATGATAATAGCATATTAAAAATGCAAAACGAATTGAATGATCTGAAAGGAAAAGTTCGTGATTTTATAGTATATTCAAGTACAAGAGAAAAGGGAACTTTAGAAGAATATAATCTAGAAAACGAAGGAATCGATAGTGATTTTTAAATGCCCTACATTTATTCTGATAAACCATATTATACATAAATTGATCAGTTCCGTGCTTTTGTGTCATTCTGATAGGACTCACTTTATCCTACATTATTGAGAAAGAAGTGAGATGTCCACACAAATGGACTATTCAGATAATCAAAGCTTATCTTTTTAAGCAATAAAACATTTCATTTTAACTATTTTAAATATTTCTAAAATATATCTACTTTTAAAGCAGTATATTGCTTTAAAGCAATTATGAATTCCACCTGTTGGACTCAAATATATTAATGTCTCTAAGAGCTATTGAGGAGTGTTTACCTCTTCACTAAATGACCCCAGTTTGCTATTTTTCAAACCTTATGTCTACCACTTATACCTTTTCTGGCACCTGAAAAGGTGACCCACTGACCTGATCTTACTGTCAGGTCAGTTGGTAATGTGCCAGCCTCAGCCAATTCCTTTGTAATTTACTGCAGGCTAAGAATCAGAACAACCAAGTTCATGGGAATTGTGTCTAAAATCAAAGATAACATACCTTATGGAGAGTCCAGGGTGCTTTGCTATGAATTAATATGCACTTTTTGAAAACTATCAAGTCTAGGAAACGTTTTTAGTTTTTGTTAAGGTTCTAAACTGTTACAGATACTTGTAAGACTTTTTAAGAGTAAATATCTTTTTATTAAAAGCTTTTCCTGAGTATTAAGTGTGTATGCTTTGAAATACAGGCTTTCAGAATATTTTTATATACCTAGGCTTTTTTTTTTTTAAGGTTCTTACTGTGTTACAGACTTGAGTTTGCTAGATACGTGATCTCTAGATAAATTATTCTACTAACAATATAAAGACACTAAGAAGCCTTTGGCTTATTTTAAAGAGGAGAAAGCCACACAATGAGAAATGATGGCAATTATGGTAATTAAAGTATGTCATTATTTTAAAGAGTCCCCAAACTACTCAACCAAATTTGTTTTACATAGTGATTTTATTTTACTCAAAGACATGGACATAGTGAGATGAAATTAAGCAGAGGCCTAGCCATATTTTTGTAACAACGATAATCAGAAATGTGCAGGGTTACGGGATCACATAAGACTTTTATTGGCAAACTGATGTATCGAAGGTGTCCAAGCTTGGTGCTGAAAACTGAGTCAACTGCAAATGGAAATACTGTTCTTCCTTGCTGCTGCTTGCCAATAACCAACTGTAGTTCCAGTTTCAGTTTCATAGTGCAATTTCAGTGGAATTAAAAAGAACTTGAAAGCATTCAGTTACAAAAGATAATTGTGGTCAGGTAGTTTTATTATGTAAATTTGCACATTTTTGGAAAAATCTCTAACAAGTCCTACTATGGTAGACAGCCATGGTTCATAAAAACAAGCCTGGAAGATTTCTACTAAAGGACATACCGTTAATTTTTGGAATCTTAACATTAAATTTCTTGACTTCTGAATGTCTAAGTTCTTACCTGTGTGCACTGACAATTGTATTTGTTTGCTTTTATGTTCGTGCCAATAAAATAGATTATAAAGTTAGCTGTAACTGTGTTGTTTCAACCTCCATCCTGTTAGGGTAGATGTGATCTCTTGTGAACTCTTCACTCTTATTTATTTATTTATTTTGCATTTCACCATATCTGACACATCATTAATGTTATTAACTTGTATATATCATAGTAATGGTTACCAAAAATAAGTGGAAACAAGGTGGCCACTGTGCTCTATAGTGACAGTTACAGGGAAACAAAAACTGCCCTTCTCCAAGAATTTCATGAGAAAACTATTGTGTATGTGTATATACACATGTATGTATACATGTACATACACATGTATATATTCTTTACCCAGAGATTTCCCTATAAAAAAATGGTCATTAGAGAGTTTTAGATGTACCTAATTTGTCTTCCTGTTTCTTACATTCATTTATGTATTACAAATACTTGAAATTTCAAAAACTTCCCTGTGTATCAAATATGAAATTATACCATTAGTCTTTCCTTTAAGAATGATTACCATATTCTAAGACACCTTTTTTGTACCTTTGTAATTGGTAATAAATTTAATATCAGTTGATTTCTGATAGAGTACTGGGTCTTTTTTTTTAATTAGCACATATATAAATCACTGTTACAAAAGAAAGACCTAGTTTTTTCAAACCTTTAGATGTAAAGTTTCAAAGTATATTTATGTCAATATTTCCTTAAATTTTGCCAAGTAATTAGAAACTGTTGACTAAGTGTACCTTTATATTTTATAATGAAAAGTTGATTTATCAGCCTGTATGGTTTCATAGAAAACTAAACTCATAAGGTACAAAGTTAATGCCATTATTTTTAATCTCAACCTTATTGTAGACCTTTGTATGAATTTATAATCTTGATCAAAGCTTAATATGTCATTATAAAATAATGATGCTGTACATTCACCAAACACACAAAAAAATCTTATTTCTTTATAGACTTACCTCATATTTGCACAGTTAGCAAAAACTATGCAAATTAATCCAGCATCTGTTCAGCTATGAACTCTTAATTTAATACAAATCAAAATTCTCCATCCTAACTTTACACTGCAGGGGAGGAGAGAACTAATATTTTGGAGCCTATTATATATGTCACATTGCTAGGAGGTCTCCATTCATCACCATCATCCTAATGGCTCCATATGTTTATTGACTACCAGCCATATCCTAGTCATTGTGCAAAGCACTTTGCATGTGTTATCACTAATTCTCACCACAGCTCTGCTAGCTACAAGACCCATTTTACAAGTGGAGAAATTGAGATTCAACAAAATTAGGAATCTTGCAATCATACTTGGGTCTGTTCAATTCCAGAAGCCACTGACCTCCCACTATTCAGCACAACCTGCTACTGTTCAACCAGGGGAAGGGGGAAAATCACAAGAAATCTGTCAGTAGAACTACCTTGAGATTTCAAAAGCTGTAATTCAGCCAAATTTGGTGGTAGTTAAATGGCAAGCACCATGTCACCATTAAACTAGACCATAAGTCACTCAGAAGTTGTAACTGTGACCTAAAATTGGGCCTTGAGCATAAGAAGGAATCAATAAATGTTTTGGGAAGAGTGGGAAAGCAATGGAGGAAAAAGAACTCTAAATGACAGTCTTCTAAGGTAGGCTTTGCCACTAACCATGTGTTCTTGGGCACTTGATTTGTAAAATGAGGAAATTATACCAAATAATCTGCGATCCCTTCTGGCTTTAAGTAGTTTTAAATTTTAGGGATCAATACAATTTCCAGGTCACTCAGTTCAGTCCAAAGACCCTTTAGCAAAGTTTTTGGAAAGTCAGTTGGACCCAGAAATCATTCCCTTGAACCAATTTCCGTGCTCGTAGATCCAGACAATATTTACCATTACAGGACTGACGTGTCTAGCTTAGTACTTTGCATATGTATAGGAACTTGATAAATATTCAAGTTACTGGTTGAATCTTTTGAGCTACTGAGACTCAGCAACTCTTCTGTCCATCCTAGGCAAGTAGCTTAAACAAGCCATAAGTAATTTTTTAAAATAACAGTAAAAAAACTTTCTAGACTATTTCTACACTGTATTGAGTTTATATTTTAGTAAAGATGAGTAGAAGTTCATGATAAATTGCTTTTATAAGCTACCAAGTGAAACCAAGAGGCTTACTAGCAGTTTCTTAAAAATAAACCTAGCACTTTCTGAAGTTTCTTTATTGTGTGATGCTATTAAGCTACAGTTACAGGAGTAGATACATTAATAAATGATAACCTAGTAATGAAATAGATTAAAATAAGTCATCTCCTTTCACCCTTGGGAATCTTCTGTTTCAGCAACTATACTTTATTACAAAACTTTCCCCTTAAAAATAAAACGTGGTTTTGCAATCACTACTCAATTTCCTTTCTATTTGTGGCTGTTTCTTATTGCCATACCCACAATAACGTTTTCACAATCTAATTCTCTACCAAGAAATATTTGGGGCCACCTCTCCCACCAATAATTAATGTAGCATAAACCTATTGAGAAAAGTCCTAAAATACATTTTTAAGCCAAACATATAGTGAGTGTTGCTGCTTTGAATTAACTGTTCTGCCCCATTTCAGTTTGTCATTCCTTTGCAACTATACATAAAAATAACATTCCAGGCATATTAAATTTTTATATGCTTTAAATAAAACTAAGTTAATGTTACCAAAATAATCTCAAAATGTTAGCTGAGTAAATCAGACTAATTTAATTTAAGAAAGGTGATTCATTGAAGAAATAGTTATTTTAGAAAAAATCTTTAAACAGCATATATTATTTTATAAAAAATGTTTTTCAGCCTGCATATTTGCATTTTATGGTTTTTTTCTGAATTTAAAAAAATCCATTTATTGACATTTTCTTTCTCAAACTACAAACTCTGAAAGCAGACTGTTCTTGATCATACTAGCACAGTAAATGTCGTTGAGTCAAACTGATTTTGATTATTAGCAGAAAGCTATAGACAACCTCTACTTTAAAATAATGCTTGCCTAGAAAATAAGCTGCTGGTTAAATGTGCAAAAGCCAAACAATTGACATACACATTACAACTGGGATTCCCTTTTTTGATGTAATCATGACATATCTGTCTTTGGAGTCATGCTTTGATAATATATTTTATATTTGTTCTTTTTTTTATAGTCGAACACAGTCCACAGGCTTAAGTTAACCTTCTGACTGAAGCTTAATAGTCTCACCTGGCAATTCCTATTTATTTTTTTAATTGAATAAATATATGACATACCATTGTGTAAATCTAAGGTGTACAACATGTTACTTTGATATTTCTATATTCAGCTGTGGAAAGGAGGATATCCTGCCATTTGCAACAACATCCATGGACCTTGAGCGCATTTGCTTTAATTTTCGATTTTGTATCCTTTATAAGACCATCTTATCACCAAAACTAGCACTTTAATTCCCTCCTCTTAATTTTATTAACTGATAGCATAATACGATAAAATTTCAAATATTCAAAATACGATAATTCAACTTCCCCAATACCTCTGTATAAACACACATACATGCACACACTCAACCACCACCACCACAATTTGAAATGTTGCCAGGCACTTGTGTGGCTCAAAATGTTCATCAGCTAATGTGTCCAAGTTAAACCAAAACAATTTAGAGATATCAGTATACAGTTGGTGGTGGGGAAGGAGGATGGCAATACAAACATACAAGCATTGAGAACCACTTGTGTTTAGAATCATGGAATTTTAGAACCTTGGAGATTATTTGTTGTTGTTTTTTACATATCTTTCTGCCCTACTAAACTAATAAACTGAGTTGAGGCCACAACCCAAGCTGTACCTACCTATCTTTATGTCCCTCATGCCTGACATACCTAATATATGCTAGGAACTTAAGAAGTAGTTCAATTATTCAAGGTCTAATGGATAGATACCCCAGAAAATTATTCATAGAATAGAATAAAGTGTATGCACAGTCTTGGGCATTGGGCCCTTCATTCTAGCACTTGTTATAACTACAGATAACTAGTGTTTCAGAAGTTATGTTGCCCTGTTTGACCCCCTAAATCTACCAAGGCTTAAGTGGAGGTTTCCTCCTCCCTTCTGCAGCCATTGAAAAATCGGTATTATTTAGCTCATTTTGTCACTGTACAGAGATACCTGATGGTACAAAAAATGAAAAATGTCATTTCCAATAAGATTTATATTTCCTTAATGTTTTTCTTCTTATTAGTAATACACAATACATCTTTTACCAATGCTTTCTACAAGAGCAGTGAAATTATGGTTAAAAGTAACACATAAAATTTAACTTGAATTTTAAATGTTAAGCTTTTAATCAATTTAATTATCATGATATTGTATTTTCTTATAGTGTCAGAAGTCTGAAGCTATCGTGGAACAACTGCAGTCTTTTCAAATAATTGCTCATCTAAAGCATCTACAGGAGGAAATTTACGAGGTGAAAACTTGGTCTAACAGGATAACTGAAAAACAGGATATATTGAACAACAATTTGACAACTCTTTCTCAAGCTGTTACAAAAGTAGACTTAAGTACAATTTCCATGGCAAAAGATGTTGGTCTCAAGATTTCAACTATAAAAACAGATATACGACGTATTTCAGGTTTAGTAACTGATGTCACATCATTGACAGATTCTGTGCAAGACCTAGAAAAAAAAATAGAAAAAGTAGGAAAAAATACAGTAAAAAACATAGGTGATCTTCTTTCAAGTAGCATTGACCGAACAGCAATGCTCCGAAAGACAGCATCTGAAAATTCAGAAAGAATTAACTCTGTGAAGAAGATACTTTCGGAGCTAAAGAATGATTTCAACAAGCACACAAACAGGTTTTTAAGCTTAGAAAGTGACAGAGCTAAAGTTCTGAAGACTGTGACTTTTGCAAATGATCTAAAACCAAAGGTGTATAATTTAAAGAAGGATTTTTCCCGTTTGGAACCATTAGTAAATGATTTAACACAACGCATTGGAAGATTGATTACTGACTTACTCCAAAGAGAGAAAGAAATTGCTTTCTTAAATGAAAAAATATCTAATTTAACAATAGTCCAAGCTGAGATTAAGGATATGAAAGATGAAATAACACACATTTCAGATATGGGTTAATTTGAAATCATTTAGATTAGGCTGAAGTAACTTTTTTAAAAAATAGGACCTCTGTCATGTTATAAAAAATCAATGTCAGAAATAATGAAATGTTGGAGTAAATACCATTTTTTAAATTTGATTCTATTTTGTATAGTAAAAATAAAATTTTTTAGAGGTTTGAGCACTTGATTCAAAATAAATGTTAAAACATACTTGCAACTTTACATAGCAAGAACCTTATGCATCCTAAACACACACACACACACACACACACACATGGACAGACTCAGACAAATGGGGATAAGCAGGATCTGCCAGTCTAACACTGGGAAATCTAGATAGGGCAGGATCTGACTCCCCACTTCCTCTCATTGACTATCAGGGAGCATAGTATGTGTGGTTGGGGCCCTAAGTGGATCCTGCTCATCATGATCAGGGCTGATGTCTTAAAGAAATAAATGATTCAATATCTGAGGTAAGTGCTGCTAGGAGAAGTTGACATTAAGGTGCCACATTATTCCTTGATATATCAGAAATGTGACATCATTTAACCGAACTACAGATTCCTTGAAGTTTGAAATGTTTTTTTAACCACATGGTATCTGGAATTTTTAACAATTATTTGTGATTTATCTCATAAATGATAAAAATTGTGAAGATGGTACAATTAATTTTGTATGCTAAAGTGTATAACTCCTAATTTACAGCAAGACTGCCATGCACCAAACTTTATGAGCACTGTAGACACATCTGTGCCAAAAATCTTATCAAAAAAATGTTAAACTCACTTGAAAATATGGTCAAACATTTCATGAAGCTTTCACATAATGGAGATTTGGTTAAGTTGTTACATCTCATTCTGTTCAGTTTTGTTGTACATGTCACTGGGTATGCATAATTTGGCTTTCTCAGTTTTAATTGCTCTGTAAGACAATTTGAATCATATCTGATCCCTCTGAAAACTATGCAGTGCTATATCTTGTCCTAGCATTGACATTAACTCGGTTGAATTACTTATCACATATACTCATTCCATTGGATTCTGCTTTATGGAATTGAGGATTTATTAAACCAAGTGTCACAAACCAGTTATTAAAATAATTTTATTAGGATCTTTGTTTTCAGTATGGGTAAATTTTGAAATGTGAATTCACAAAACATAGTTATTTTACTTGTTTTGAGGATGAAATGGTTTTCTTAGAAATAACTGAAATATCTAGAGAGCAAACTTTTTCTTTTTTTTTTTTTTTTACTTTTATTAGTAGTTATTTGATGCTGACTTTACTCCCAGGCCATTTTTGTTTCTTCAGTTTCCTCTGATATCTTTCTTCTGCAGGATATCCCCTTCTGGTTTAGGAACAATCTGCTCTTTTTCAGTGAGGATCATCTCAGTATGGCAGGGAGAGCTCAGGTACAGGTTAATTGCCCTGAGCTCTTTAAGTCCTGTGCCACATCTTGGGAGCTTTGTTCACCTGGATGTGCTCAATGACCAGATTCTACATCTAAATCCTTAAGTTCAGCATTCCTCTCTGCCTTTTTAAGCACGTGCAGCAAAAATTCACTTTTTGGATCACCGACCCTGCGTCCAGCCCCATTTGGCCTGGGCGCACACACTCCATTATAATGATGGAAGAGCACACATTCCTTTTGTAAAGTGACATCCTTCAGATACTTGGTGGCTTTTCAGATATGCATACCCTTGATGGTCTGGGCAGTTTCACACGAGTTCTTAAAGTGAACACGAAGATTTGAACCTCTTGCATGATTTTGTGGGGTTTTCTGGGTCAAGTGAATAGTGAATCATTTTCAGAGGTCACCTCAGGCCACTTGAAAGAGCAACAGTAATTCTTGATAGCTTGGACACAGCATACTTTATATCAAAACCCACAGATAAAACTTGAATCTTATGAGGTTAGCAGTAGAAATTTGTCTTGTAGTAAAAGCTGAGCAAAGTGGCTTTCCTGAAGTTTTTAAGTCCACAGTCCACCTTTGGGTTGGCTTGATATGCAGATATATCCAATCCCCCAGGCTTCTTTGACACTGTGATTGACACTCCTACCACCAAGAGGTGGTGTCTCCATTACTTTTCCCTGAAGCTGGGATTTCTTTTGAGACTTCCAATGTTGTGACCAATCTAGTGGAAGGGATGCTGACCTCAAGGCTAAATCCTAAAAAAGATTCAGCTTCTGCATGACTCCACTTCAGAGCCCTGAAATAAGTCCAGCTGCCCTGTAAGCCACCGTGCTGTACATGTTGAAGAAAAACTGAGTCATAGAAGGAGAGATCCTCAAAATACCTCTCCAACATGAAGACTGAAAAAGCTTTGAGGTGATCCAAAAGCAAACATCTCACTGTAACTTCAGGAGAGACCCAGAAGCGATGCTGAGCACAGAGATTATAAACATTTCTCAAGCCATTACACTTCCAACCATTTGTTACACAGTAGTTAACTAATGCACACTGGAGATGCTCATTTACCACAGCCAACACTTGCTTGGGCTCAGTCTGCCACTCAACCTTTTAATAGTTTGGCTCAAATTTGCACCATAACCCTCTGCAACTCAAGATTGGAACCTTAAACAAGACCAGATGATGATGATGTAAGTTAACATGCAACTAGATGCATCTGGTTTCTAAATTTAGTTTACTGACCTTACAATATGGATTTATAATGAAAACATTTCTCTCTCTGATGAGACTCCCTGAAAGTTACTTTCCTGAGGCCCCATCTCTATACTTTATACAAGGATTGCCAACCAAACCCATGTATTATACCCAAAGGCCTCAAGGTAAAATGTAATCAGATTTGAAAAACATTGAACTATATTATATTTTACACTTCCTAACCAAACGTAAGGGAAAACTAAAATGTGGCTTACTGCCTAGGAGCACTTAAAAAATCAGTTTCAGATACCCGAGTATGCCTGAGTGCAGCTTTTCCAGTAGCATTCACCTACTTCAGTTGTCAACAGGTGTCTATTAAAAACAAAACCGAAAATAGCTTATAGTAAAATTTTTGTAATTTTAAAAGTCAGATATGTATGAAGACAGTTACTTGAAATGATTTTTAGCTATTAACTGCTTTGGTCCTTGTAAAAACTATCATTCATTCGAAGAATCAGCCTATTTTAGATTACCTTCTTTTCCAAATAAGGATTAGCAAACTCATTAGGATTTTAAAATAGTACATGGTGCAAAAATATTTGATTATATGCCAAAACCAACTTGTTAAAATGTAACAAATTATCCATATTTAAAGTTAACTACAACCAAATCAAGTTTTTGAAAATTTAGGGTGTTTCCTAAAAATATAGGGACACTCTTGAGTGACAAAACTTAAGACAGTGTAGGAGTAGGGAGCACGGCATTCAACCAACAGTGGTTAGTTTGCATTTTTTCCTCGAAGTTTTAACTTATACTAATTCCATTTTAGGATTAAATCTTTAAAACTAGTTTTTAAAACAATTATCAAGTCACAGACAAATCATGAACAGTTGGGTTTATTTCAACAGCAAGTTTGAAACTCTTGCCTTAGGCAAGAGCACTACAGTAATTATTTCAGGAATAGACAATTTCCTACACTGTCAAATATATAAAAGTTCCTTTAGCACTTTCCTCAACACTGACCAACAAGCAGATTCAGTCCATATTTGCTTTGCTCTATCTACTGAGTCAATCCAAGCTTCTTCTTCAGAGACTCCGGCATCTCGGGTGGAGGAGGGCGAGGAAGCCTGAAGTAGACCTTCACAGAGTCATAGATGAACCACTGCAGTGCAGTCAGCGTGCCGATCATGATGATACGGGCAAAGAGTCCCTTCCATACACCTAGTTGAAATGTGAAACGTGAATGAGAAAAATGTAATATACCCAAAAGTAATCTTCTTTCTTTAGAGGGAAAACAATACTACCTTTAAATCCAAGTCTCTGGAGGACCTGAGAAGCACTGCTACCTTTCTCTTTATTCAGCACAGACACCACAGAATCAGCAGGGTGAGAAACGATTGCACAAAAGACTCCAGCTGAAACAAGTCAAGAAATATGATGCGACGTGAAGTCAGTTAAAAAAAAAAAAATCACATCGTAGCCAACCTTATCATAACTAATTAATAAAATTTTCCTCTAGTGCTTAAAAAATATCAGAGTTGGAATGAGACTGACAAGAAAGTTTACGAAGCAGTCTATTGTAATCCTTCAAGTTTTTATATTCAGATTCTAATCAACTTTCTCTTATATTAAAAATTTGTTCTTGAAAAACTAAAAAAATAAATAAAAATGGTGCAGCAGTGAAATCAATCATTCCCAAACTTAACCATGACATGGAAACCATGAAACAATTCCTTCAGGAATGAATTAGCAAGTATTTATGAATCCTGAAAGGCATATAAAATTCTATGGGAAGATAGAACTTCTTTGAAATATTTTTCCTCACAAGAATAAGCCAATAGTGAAAATATTTGTCCTTAATTTCAGAGACAAGCACGTCCTAAATAATTCATACCTATGTAACCTGCCACAAATGTTACAACCAGCTGCTCTGCCTTTGAACATTCACTTCGGGGCTTAGGAACCACAAACTTGTACAACGCTTCAACAGTCCGTTCAAAGCAGGCGAACTTCATCATGGTGTATGGTATCTGTCTCATCCAGAGAGGAGCAACCCCCTTGTAGAATCTAGAAAATCAGGAGACATTTTACTCAGTTGCATATATTCATCTACCAGAAATGTCCATCATTAACAGAAGTGTCCGCACACCAGTCAAGTCCTGATAGTAAAAAATGGCAGCACAAATGTATGCCATTTCTATCAGGACCTAAGACTAACATGCAGGTATATTTATCTCACATGCCAATGACTCAAGCACCTTTGACTGTACAACCAAAAAAGTTGTTGGATGTTTCCTGACTGGAACTACAAGAAACAAGAAGTTTACAAGCAGAACTCAGTTCAAGATTGGCATCCACAAAGGCGGATCTAAGGAAGCATGTTGTGGCCTGATGACATGCAAATTCTTAACTGTGAACACAGATGACAAGAATACTAATAAACCCTCTCCAAAAGTTAACAGTTAACATTCAGGTCAAATATCAAGTCATTTGTAAACTGACAAATGGTTCCTACTTTAGAAAAATCCTAATTCAAGACACAAGCCATGTATCAACTTATCCTTGCCCCTGGATTTTATATTCTATTAAGGGAGGGAGGGGAGAAAGATAAAAAAAAAAAATGTGGTTCCTGCAAATGCCTATTTTCATACTATAAATTTGAGAAAATGCTTACTTACGCGTTTAAGCCTTCTTCCTTATACATTTTGGGAGCTGCATCCCTCAGAGTGTTGGCATAACCTGGCTGGGTTTGAATTCGAACCTTAGCAGCTTCCATAGGAGCCAGGGCAATGTCAGCAAAGAATTCAGCACTGGCAGAGGCGGCCAAATATAGTGATGTGCGCCAGAGATAGGTGTTCTCCTAATTGAAAAACATAAGGAGGGGCACGGATTACTGTTGCATTGGCTGTTTTCAATTTAACTTTAAAGGACAGTTCTAGAAAACAGTTAAATTTCAGACATTTTAAGTGTTTCTTATCACACAGTCCACAGATAACACAAAGATATGAGACTGAATATGTTTATCTTCTATAACTTCATCAACCACAGTGCAATGTAAATACTTTTTAAACACCTAGGCGGCCAAGGATTGTTGGTCCTTGAACTACACAAATGACTCTGTGGAGTGTTCCACAAGTGACCCCTGCTGGACCCTTGTGCTAAATCCAGTTAGGTCAAATCTGGGCCAGAACAGAGATCACTTTCTGAAAACCCCTCAGACTGTCTGATTGTCCTTCTCTTATTCCCTAATGACACTGGTTCCAATGTTCTGGCCTAGGGAAGTGTGCAAGGCATTTTCCCCTTACCAGGGATAGGTCACACCCCAGTACTGCCCCCAATTCATCTAGCCCTGTCCTATATAACCCCTTAGTACCTGTCAAGTGGCACAGAGGACATCCATGACACGTCTTGCTAACACCCAAGATGAGCCTTTTGAGATAAAGCTGGAGTTGTCAACATCTTTCTTTGATCTCTCAGCCCTAAAAAATTTTATCGAACAAAATCCCAGAATCCTTCTCTTTAAAAAACTAAAATCCAAATTATTTGGAAAGCAGCAGTATACAACATAAAGAACACTGAACTCTAATGATATACATGTTCTTTTTCTCATCCTGTCTCTGCAAAAACAGACTTATGATGTGAAACATGTTGCTCGCCCTGAGACCACTAGTTCTAGAACAAGGTGGGTCAGACAAAAACCTAAGATACTTTTGGTCTTAAACTTTTAAGTTAAAAGCTCATGACTTTCAATTTCAAAGTTAATTTACATACCTCGCCAAGCATGTTGCTATACAACACTTTGAAGACTTCATAAAAGCCAAACTTGCAGAGCCCCTGCATAGAGTAGCCAATGAAAGTCGGAGCCCATCCTTTAGCCAAACCTCGAACACCATCTTCTTTAAGTGTAACTGAGAATCCATTAAATATGCCTTTGTACTTCTGGGGGTCCACCTGTATTTAAAACAAGAAAAAAAAAGTAATTAAATGTATCAAAGAACTACCACTTCTCATAAATATTTAATTTTGTTATTATTAGTTTTTCCTTTTGGTTCTAAAATAAACTTCAGTAACTACACAAAAAGTAAATACAAGCTCACATATGCTATCGGCTTAATAGCTATAAAGTACTTTTGTACATTAAAGTCTAGTGTTCTTTCAGTTAGACTTAAGTCTCGGAGAATTAGTTAAGACGATAAAATATCTAACAAAATATACACAATAAAACTGACTCTTTAAGAGATTTTTCAGCACCAATTATATCACTTAAAAAAAAATAGTGTTAAAGCTACTGCCTAAATAAAAGACAACTCTATAGGCATACCCTGGAGATACTGCAGATACAGTTCCAGACCACCGCAATAAAGAAAATATTGCAATAAAGCCTCACAAATCTTTTGGTTTCCCAGTGAATATAAGTTATATTTACACTATACTGTAGTATATTAAGTATGCAAGAGCACTGTCTAAAAAACAGTATACATCTTTAAAAAAAAAAAATACTGTATCTATGAAGCACGATAGAAGAGTGCAATAAAGTGAGGTATGCCTATATATCCTTAACATGTTAGCCCATTAAGTAGGTTATACTATAAAATTCTGTGAACTTAAGACAAACTAAATACAAGTTAAAAAGGTACAGCGACATAATGAAAACCTGTCTTTTGACTTAAATTCACTTTAAAAGACATGCATGAGAAGTTTTAGTGAAGGTATATTTCATATCCATTCTATTAACTAAATGGGAAAAAAAATCTTATCTATTTCTGCCAGTACTAGAAGGGCTGGTATACGTCACCTTCCTCTCCCTGCTAATATTTCACCTTCCTTTCTCTTTTAGGTAAGTAGACTTCTAATCCTGTTTGGAACAAATAAATTTTTGAGGTTTGATTATTTTTGTTGCAATAATCCTAATTAAGATATTCTAATTGTAAAAAAACAAAAAACAAAAACAAAAACCACCTTTTAAGCAAGTGAATATACAAGGAGCTAAAGCCATAAAATTTTAATACTAAGATACTGAGTATATTTTTTAATTTACATAGTGCGCTCTGCCTTAATGTTATCAATAAGTAAAGATGTGAAGTAACTTTACATAATACACAAAGAACGACTACCTTCACTCTGATATGTAAGTGCTTACTTATAAAATGGCTATCTGAAGTATAAAGAACCAGTAGGCCTTGAAGAGAACTCTAGCCAGAACAGAGTCCAGCAGCAAAAAAAAAAAAACATTTACAGCCAGAGTCTGAGATCCAACAATCTACCCACACTCTTATTTTAAAATAGGCATTTCTTGGATTAAAACACTAAGTAAAATAAAGTTCATGAGTTTAGAAATTCAGGTTTGGTTTCGTATTAAAGTTTCTGGGCTTGTAATGTTTTCAAATTCTTTTCATTTGTGAAGTCCTTTAAGATTATTTGAAATTAAGTCACACACAAAAGATCCGTTCAACATTGTCATCTCAATACCAACCTGCATACGGCATTTCACTAAATCCAGAGGAACCACAGCAGTGTGTGTCAGACCACAACTTAAGACCCCACCAAAGCCACACAGTGCATAAAACTTCATGGAGCCAAATTCGCAACTGTACTCTGTAATAAGACAAGACACGCCATGCATTTTAATATAAAACTCATGTTACTGGTTATCAACTTACCTCCTGGATAGTTAGGTTTCCACATAGCTTGTTAGTAGATGATTACATCTTATATCTTAACAGCCATGCTTCAACAATATGCTTTATTTAGCCCAACATGCAAAACAAACCTGCATTCTGCATTTAACCAGATCTAGAGGAACCAATGCTGTATGTGTTGTGCCACAGCTAATAATTCCTCCAAGTCCACAAAGGATAAAGAATCTGCCAGATCCATAGTCACAGCTATACTGCTCTGTTTGATTGAAAAAAAAAAAATCAAGTAAGTATTTCTTCAGAGAACACTAAGGTCGATGGGAATGAGAGAAAACTGTTTCCCTGTGAAACAGTACTATCATAACTGAAAAGCTTTGGCCACCTATGTATAATTAATTAAGTTGAAAGATGATTTTTCACCTAATACAAGTAACAAGAAATTCACTGCCAAAATCAAAACAATCACTTAAAATTATGAAGGTTCTATCTATGAGATACTAGCTATCTCTTATTTTGCCATATTAATAAAAAATGTTTTCTATATTAATGGCTCTTCCAATTAAAATAAAACTTCAAATTATTAATTGCTGATAAGAACACACTAAAGAGAACAAATCAAACTCAGAGCACTTGCCATATAAAAGCTTCAAATGTCTAGGTTTACCCCAGCCACTGACCAATACAATCCCCACTTATGGATTCCTATAGCATAAAACTAGAGAAATTCCTGCAGTCAAATACATTAACCACACAAATGATCTTAACTTTAACTTTCTAAATTGGAGGACAGAATGCTAATGTAAGGATTTTTTTAACCACACTAGACATAACAGAAACACATACATGATTTAAAAAAAAAAAAACATTAGGTTTTTACAGGAACAACGTAGGTAACATTTTCAGGACTTCTATAATTTGGTTTTCACAGTTCTCTGTACATACACTTCACTGGGATTTTAAAATATACACAATTCAGTTAAAGCTGGGTCTAACTACCAAGAATCCCAAGAAATAAGACCAAAGGGATCCCCACCAGTTATTATTTCCTTTCTATGGCCTACGTGAGGCTGCAAGTTGCCTCCTTCACCAATCGTATTTAAAACAAGAGACCCAGTTCTGTCACACACTTTGGGTCAACTACTATCAGACTTCGGAAATACCAACCTAAGGGAGAAGGGAGTATTTTTAGAAGAAAATTAAAGCCAAATCGAAGAAAAGATAATGCAGTTAGAACTGCAGGAGGCCAGTGGTTAAGAAGGAGACTTTACCCAATACTTAGTCTGCTGACCAAGGGCTCCCGGCACATTAAGATAAGGAGCTAGTCAAGGCTTCTATGCGTCCACTCCCCCTTGAGGACGTAGAGGTCACGGATGGAGCTGTGCCAAGGCCCTTCCATGCCCTTGAGGGAGGGCCAAGGATCTGATACCTGGTCTAGAGAGGATAGGGTTGACATCGCCCGGCAAGCAATCGGGCGCCGTCCTGCGGTGCAGCGGGCTGGGAGCGTCCTTCCTTGCCCTCCAGGACCGGCCCAGTCCATGGAGGCCGAGCGGACCACGAGTGCCCATAATGACCGTATCGGGACAAAGTCTGACCTCACCTTCCACAGCGGCGGCCGCCAAGTTGCGGGAGCGGCGGGGGGGCCCCGGGGGTCCGGAGGGGCTGCTGCAAGGGCCTGCGAGGCCATCGTACACCAGCTGCAGGTGAGGCGCGTTGAAGGGGTTCGCCCGCGCGAGGTGCGCCACGGACGAGAACATCTTCCTGGGGGAAGAAGGACCGGCAGTCAGAGGAAAGGCAAAGGGGGCCGTTTGGCCGGCCAAAGTCACCCTGGTACCCCGGCATTCCTTTTCCCGCCTCCGCGCCCTTGAGGAGGTCATGACGGCCTCCCCACAAGAAGAGGCCAACTGGGCCTACAGCCAAAGCATCGTGCCACAAGGGCTCCGCGCTCCGATCCCCGAACCTGCCCCAGGGAGGGCCGGACCACACTCGTACCCTAAGATGGCGAACAGACGACGCTCCTCGGAAAGGCTGCAGCTCACAGAGGCCGAATGTCCTCCGAGCCCTTAGATCTGTGCCCTTCGCTCGTCGTCAGCGTGACGTATACAGGGACTCACTACAGGCAGGCGGCACCCATTGGCGGTGAAGAGCGCCGCGGCCGTTAACGTCATCGCGTTTTCCTAGCAACGCTATCCCCGCCCCGCCCGCCCCAGCCCTTCCGGCCTGGCCTCTGCGCGGGAGGATTCCTTCTGCGCAAGTGCGCGTTCTGTGCCTGGTTTTCGTGTAGTGTGGGGCTTGTGCCCTTGACCTCCGCTTTTTGTCCCTTCACTTTGAAATGTCTCTCCGTGACGCTGTGGCTTCAGTTCTTTCCCTTTAAGTGAGTCTGAGTATAGTAGTAGCTTAAAAAAAAAAAAACAAAACGATTGCTTGACGTTATGCTTGACGCTGTTGCGTTTAGAATGTCACTGCAATATTTTGTCAACAACTTCTGCCATTATGGCACATTGTTTTTTTCGTTCCGTTCGTTGACATTACATGTAGGGATGTCTGCGTTTTTCATCAGACTTCAGGGAAGTATTTTGAAAAGAAATGTGCAGCAAGAACTAAAATAGACAAGGCAACTTGCTGCTTCATCACAATGGTGTATATCACATATGAAAACATTCAATAAATGCTTTTTCATTCCTTGGGGTCCAGAGATGAACTAGAGTGAAAGTGACTGGCAGCATATTTTGCGTGTTTAATTTAGAAAATCTTCATTAGATTCAGTTCAGCAGAGAAGACCCACTTTCGGAAGAGTCTAGTAAGGGGGGTCAAAACTCAGAGGAAAGAGTAAAGATAGGGAATACATCATTTGGAGTCACTTTAACCAAACTGCTAAAATTAACATAACGAAAGTTGAGGGATGAGGGACCTATTCAATTCTTGTTCTAACTAGCCTGGGAACTTACACTTTTGAACTTTCCAGTCTTGTGTCCAGATATTTATCTGGACATATACCAGACCTCTGATTACACCTGAAAGGCTTAATTATCCAGGACCTGACATCCAACATTCAGACCACCTGACATCTGACTAATGATCATCCTGGACCAATTCTAGGGCTAAGAATGAAGAACTGATAATTCTCAAGAATGTACATTTTACTTATAAGAACTCTAAACTTTTTTCTTTTTTTTGGAACTCTTTATAGGTTTTTGCCTAGTTGTATTCCCAAGACCCTTGAATAAATCTTTTGTCATTTATTTCTAGTCAAAGTCTCCAGACTCTTTTGGGGCTCATTCCACACCTCTGTTAGCATTCTGGCTCTTACATTTTGGGGTGTATGGAGAAGACTCATGTAACAGATTACACGAGTCTTATTGTTGCTTGACCAGAGAATTTCAGTTCTTGATAAACTAACCTTGAGAATTTACTTGATCTCAATGAACCCGTTTCTTAAATGTAAGATGAAAGCACTGTGGGCCTCCTGCCATGAGCTTGCCACTTTACAGTTACACAGGGCCCTGTGCTTGGTTTAATGCTCTGCTGTCACTATTTTGAAATTCTTAATAATTTATGAACATGTTAAACAAAACTCAACCAAGTAAATTTGAAGATGTAGTTGGCTTTATTAAGCGATTTATGAATTGGGCAGCATCCCATCTAGCAACTAGAAAGTTGCGCTGAGGGGTTGCACAAAATGGAAGGTTTTTATAGGAAGAAGTGTGGACAAGGAACTATTAACAAAAGAAAGGAATTATATTTAGACCAGGATATCTTCTTTTGGGATAAAGGGAAAGGCAAGCATTTTTATCCTATGAATTGCCTCTTCTTTAGGGGAAGGGGGTGTATGGAGAAGACTCATGTAACAGATTACACGAGTCTTATTGTTGCTTGACCAGAGAATTTCAGACTAATTATTAAGATTACATTTCTGGGAGAGGTTGAAACTGCAGTTAGATCAGATGTTAAATCTAGGTTTGATATCATGGGCTTTTCACATAAGTGATGCCATTTGGGGCCTGTGGTTTTCTCTTTAACAAACAAGAAGGTCTGCATTTTTCATTTTGCATTGGGCCCTACAGATTATGAAGCTAGAACTCGATGGGAATAATACCCATCTTGCAGAGGTTATGAGAACTAAGCAAGATCATTTCTACAAGTGGAGATTTTTAGCCAAGGAGTAGAATTGGGAAAGGAGTCAGTGGATGGGAAATTACTAAGACAGTAAGATAATTCTTGCTGAAGGCAGGCCAAGCTAATCAGATATCACTCGATCAGATATCGAGATTGGAGGATTCTGGCTAAACCGACTTGACAGAATTCTTGTTATACTTGGGCTCTTAAAGAACAAATCCAAGAATGGGCCTAGTGGAGAAAGGGCTCAGAGTAGCGTAAAGTTTGGTCGAGGAGAATCTTCTTACCTTCTAGGATCTTCTGCAATAGGTTCTGGAAGCAATGGGAGGCATCGATAATTGGTCTTGAGGAGGATCAGCAGACCCTGCAAAGCAGCTAACTCATTACAGATTTTACAGGTCAGGAGAGATTAGGCTCCTCGGGCAAAGGAGGAAGGACTGTTTCTACTGGCAAAGGAGGCTCAGCAGAATTTAGAGGTTCATGATTCCGGTGTCATCTGAATCTGCCCATATGTTCCCATTCCATTGTTCAGAGTCTCACTGCTGCTCAAAACAAAAAATAAAAGCCCTGATTTTAACACGAGACTTGCAAGATTGGGAATTCAATTGCATTGTAATTCAGGATAAGATTTGGGGTTTGGTTTTTAGAAATCACATCCTCACAGATACAAGAAGACAGTCATATATACTCTCTGGTCCTTTATCTCATCTCATAAAGCCCTAAGCTCATCATTTGATTTCTCTCAATTATCAAACATAATTAGGAGAAACCTACCAACCTTATTCCTTATTTTCACTTAAATATTCTATCGCAGCATCTACTTAGTCATCCAAAACCTTGCCTTCTTTAGCAATTTGATTACAGGTGTCCACTGATGATAATTTTAAAAACTTTTTTTGCTAACGCATGCCATGGACAACCAGTGTCACCTTTATTATTGACAGCTGGTCATCAATGCCTTTAAATCCAATCATATTAAATAACCCAAATTCAGAGAACCCATCACTAATGTTTACTTCTCTTAAATTACTTCAAATACCATGTCTGGATCAGAGTTTGACCAGAGAAGCAAACCAGTATGAGTCATATGGAATAGATTTATTTTAGGGATTAGGCCTCATGAAATTGTGAGAGCTGGAGAAAAAATGCCTCTGTGTATGAGCTGGACCTGAAATTGATCTAAATCAATAGGGGTTACAGTCAGGCAAGAAAGCTGAACATGAAGTGGGGGCAAGCAGGGACAAAATGAAACCCACAAAGACAAACTTGATCCCCTGAGGATAAACTGGACTGTGTCTCTGTCTCTACCACCTACAACATCAATGATGCAGGAATCTGCAGGAGCCATAGTATGAGTGCTTATAGGAGCTATGGTGCTGCCCATGCATGTGACCCGGAGAAACAGAAGAAGAAGGTCCAAGAGTTGCTGAAGAGCACCACACCTGGCCATTGCCCCACTCCAGGGTGAGCCAGCAGGTTAGCAACAATGTGCATGAGCTGCCATAGCACCTCATATCCTATACTGACCTTCAGAGGGTAATGACTACTGCTTCACTTCTGCCTTTGAAATGTTGCACATATTACCCCTGTGGCCAGTCCTAACCCAGAACCATATTTGGGAGACAAATAGAATTTGACATGCTAGAGAGAGAGAGGACATTCAAGTGGAAGTCTCCCAACAGACATTTGTAAACTTAGAGCGAGAGGTCAAATTTACACTTAGATTTGAGGATCATCTCTTTCATGGGGAATAACAAGAAAGTCCTTAATAATTCGTAGAACAGTCATGTAATAGAGGAATATAATAAATTATGCAAAGGAGACTAAAGTCTCTTTTCATATCTGCCCTGAGGGGGAAAAACAGAAACATCCACTTAGTTATTGTCTTTTTTGATTAGAAATCCTCTTTACTTTTTTTTTTCATATCTCCATAAATAGAGTAAGGAGAAATTTGCGTCTGTATCTGAAATAAGATAAAATAGACTTCACCATGGGTACAAAATTTTCATTCTGGAAACCTTTAAAAAGGTCAAACCTTCCCCATTCTTCTTTGGAAGGGTTGAGTCTAGAGTACTTTGGCTGTAAGATTAGGGTTGACCCCTTTACCAAAGCTAACCCTAGGACAGACGACCCAGCTCTGAGGCTCACATTCAAACTCTTGAAATCACCCACCTTTGTGTGGGGGGTAGAAAAATGTGAAAGTTATACATGAATATTCAGGGACATTGTATTTTATAGGAAATAAAAGGCAGTTGAATTATTTTACTCAGTCTTTATGTCTCGACATCTTGAAATTTCCTTCTTTCTACAGTTAAAAGAATAAAATCTGGTTTGACCCAGAGAGGAGAAGCATACCTAGATACAGCAGACCCTAAAATAGGCCACATAGAAGATGTAGACTATTTTAATCACTCAATGGCTACAATCTATCACCCTGACTGCTTTTATATGAGGTCTGTTTACCACGAGTTAGAGCAGGGGTCCCCAGCCCCTTGGCCGCAGACTGGTACTGGTCCTTGGCCTTTTAGGAACCAGGCCGCACAGCAGGAGGTGAGCAGCGGGCGAAAGAGCAGTTTCATTTCATCTGTATTTGCAGCTGCTCCCCAGTGCAAACATCACCGCCTCAGCTCCACTTCAGATCATCAGGCATTAGATTCTCATAGGAGCACTGGTCCCTGGTGCAAAAAAGGTTGGGGACCACTGGGTTAGAGGGGCCTAGATCTGGTTTCTCATCAAAACACCTGGGGGTTTTTTTAGGCACAGACGTTCTCAGGCCTCAAAAGGTTCTATGAACTAAGTCTGATGAGGAGTCCTGGAATCTGCCACTTTTTAAAGATCTCCAGGTGTTTCTTACAAACAGCCAGGTTTAGGAACTGATGCACTAAGGAATCCAAAGATAAACATGAGGCTATGAAAGGAGACTGACAGGAGTTTCCCATCTGAAAACTGAGACAGTACTCTGAATTATCTGGTTTGCTGTGGATACAAAGTGTTACTAGTTACTAGAAAGAATCCCTGCTGGTCTGGTTTGATCATGGGCAAGAACAAGATGCTAGGCTGGGAAGTTCACCAAGAGTGCACTATACACATAATGGGGTAACTTCTTAAGAGAAGTATAAAAGGAGACGGGGTTAAAGATGGACACAGCCTTGGTAACACACAGGAAATTTTAGGGAGAAACATACACATGAAGAACAGCAAATATGAAAAATAATGAATATAAAATAAAGTCATTAAGTTTTACTAAAAGGAGTGAAAGTAGTTCCATTCATCCTTAGAGACATGGGGCAGAATATACCTGTTTCTGTGATGCCCTGGATCATTCTGAACTGAAAAGTATTTTAATTTTGTCATAATTCAAACCTCATATCACTTATGATATTTTCACTATAGATGCTAAGGAGCCTACTCACAAAGGAGCACAATTTAGGGCAATTGCAGTCAGCCCTAAATGAAATTAAAATTTGTAAACGTAATGAAACTTCAGGAAAAAAATGATATTATATCTTTAAATTTGTAGTCAATTGGGCAAAAAAATAGCTTTAGGAAACCAGACATAGCCTTTAGAGAACAACAACTTCAAATATTAGTGGAATTAACTGACTATTATTCTGAGAGAAACTAGATATTGCTGTTACACAAGTACAGTTAACCTACATAATACTAGCAATGACTTAAAATTTTCTATAATTTGTGCTGCTTTGAAAGATTGTGGAACATTTCCTTTTTTGATTTCAAGAATGTCAACTTAAAAATATTTAAATCATCATTTAAATTATTAAGTCAGAGAAAATAAAAATTAGAGTTTGTCAGCCATTCCAGGGCAGTCTATAGATCAGAATGACTAGTTCCTGGGTGTCTGAATGATCAGATTGGATGCCTGAATTAAATTAACAATATTATTCACTTCGTTGTTTAAGAGGTAAAACTCAAACTTAGGAGCCAATTTTCTATTTTTTTTTAGAAAATGTGATTAAACACCCAAAGTCTGTGTAAATGGAAGTGTAATTACTCTTAGAACTTAGTTGCTATACACTCTTTATACATTGGTGGAGTCCAGGATTCTTTAAACTATGTTCTTGCACATGAACAATATAATTTGTTCCAATATTACTACTGTCTTTCAATCAAATTATACCCAGCCTGAATCGTCTTTATGCATTTCTATTTTCATAAACCTTCTGAGTTATGTGGATATGCTTCAGTCTTAAACATTAAGAACTTCTTATACCTTATTTTTCCATTCCCTAGTCCTGTTAGCTACTTGTAGTCATTGTTTTCCTGAGACAAGCTCCCAATTAAGTCCAATCTTTCAGAAAGTATCTAAGCATCCTTCTTGACCGTTTGCCAATATATATTGGAACTGCTTTATGTAATAGTAATCTAGATATCTTAAAAATTTTTCGAATATCATTCACCTTAAGAAATATTATTGAGAAAAAAATAACAAGACAAAATAACATCATATTTTCAAAAGTTGTTGAAATAGTTAAGATATTGCCTTAACATAATGGATTCAAAGGCAACTGAAAAAAAATGAAGGTATATTTCAAATGATAAAATGTCTAATGTATCAGGATTGTTAAAATATGTAAATATGTGTAGGAAAAATAGAATTATCATAGCACAATAATTAAAAATATATATAATAGCTAGGTTAGTCTACCTATTTTTAAATTATTTAAAATCTATTGGACACCTAATTTAGGGTACTGTGAATATTTCCAAAATTTTATCTTTGGCCTATCTTCCTTTGCATTCTCTTCCCAGAAATCTCCTTAACTCCTATGGGATTAGCTTTCATCCTTTATGGAAAATTTGGTGTCGTCTCCAATTTTGATATTTTCTTTTTTATATTTTCTGGTTTTGTTTATTTGTTTACTTTTTTAAATTTTTGGATTTAAATTTACAGAAAAGATGAAAGAATAGTGCAAAGAACTTCTGTATACCCTTAGCTCAGGTTCCCCGATGGTTAACAATTTGTCACATGTGCTTTATTATTCTCTCTATCTAATTTTTATACACACATATATATAAGGTGACACACATATGTATAATATACTTACATGTATGATATAAGATTACATATATACACACATATGTACGTACACACATATATATACACCTATACATATACATACACGTATTTTTCCTGAACATACATGATGTCTCATTACTCCTAAATACTTTAGTATATATTTCCTAAAAGACAAAGCACAACCATCAAAATCAGGATATGAACATTGATATAATACCACCATCCTATTCATAGATCCTACAGTAATTTCCCTAAAATCTCGTTTATAACAAAAAACAAATCAAAACAAATCCAAGATACTTTTTCTTCTAGTCCAGTGTCCAGTTCAAGAGTACATTGCATTTAATTTTCAGGTCTCTAAGCTTCTACAGCCTGGAACAGTTTTATGTATCTTCGTCATTCATAACCTTGGCATTTTTGAAGGGTATAAAACAGTTATGTTGGATTTGTCTGATGTTTTCTCATGATTAGGCTGAGAGTAATCATTTAGGTCGTGAATATCATAAAACTGATTCTTTATTCTTTCTGGAGTATCATTTCAGAAGCCCTGTGACGTTGATTTGTCCTATTTCTGGTGAGGTGAACTTTGATCACTTGATCAAAGTGAAGTTTGCCAGGTTTCTCCATTGTGAAGTTACTGTTTTTATCTCTAATTAATAAGTAATTTGTGGGGAGATTCTTGAGACTATATAAGTGTTCTCTTCTTCAATAAACTTTCACTAATTATCTCATCTATCAATGATTGTTGCCCAAATCAATTAATATTGTGATAATTGTCAAATGCTGATTTTCTAACTATCTGTCCTACATTTATTAGTATTCTACTGTAAGGAAGCACTTTCCTTTCTCCTTATTTTTTTAGTTCATTTGTCATTTACTGATATGACTAAGGACTAATGGATTTCTATTTTATCCAGTGATTTATAATATAATACTAACATTATTTCTTTTGATGCTTTTATCATCCCAGATTTGGCCAATGGGAATCCCTTTAAGCTGAGTCTGTATTTTTTTTGACAAACCCATCATTTTTTGAGCACTTTCTTACTTTCTGGTACAGCAAGATGCTCCAGGCTCATCTTACACTTTTTCTACTCCAGCCCTGGAATCAGTCATTTCTCCAAAGAACTCTGGTACTATTTAGAAGAGAATAGCATTTAAAAACAAAGATCTGGGAGCAAAATACATATATTGCTTCAAGGTGTTATTGCTTCGAGGCTTTATCAGTATGTATACCTACTCCTCCCTCTCTCTCTCCTTTCTTTTTTCTTTTCTCTTCTCTCTCTCTCTCTCTCTCTCTCTTTTTCTTATTTCTCCTTCTCCCTCTCCCTCTTCATCTATTATATCTTCTTTTAAGAAAACACAAGTTTGCACTAATACCTCCCATTCCAGATCAGAATACCACAGAATTTATTCTAGCCTTTCTTTCTTTCCACATTTATAACTCCCTTCTCTGACAGAGATAATACTGGTGTTTATTATCTTCAATACGTTGTCTCTTATTTTCTCATTCCAAAGAGTATAGAGGGGTAGACCTAGAGCTGAGAGACAATCACAAACCAGCACAGCAATTACAGAAACTCTGTTTTAAAGCAGTCTATCATATCGATACATTTAGACTCTGAAATAGTATGTTATAGACAGGAAATCTGAATGCCTACTTGGTGGATTTGATGTATATACAAACTCAATTTCTAAATGATCCTAAAAAGATTTAAAAACCTTGATAATCAAGTTATATTATGTTGGAAATTATAAGCTGAAATTAAGGCTGCTTGTTTTCTATAAGTTGATTTTCTATTATTCTACTTTTATGTTCATTTTAGTGTAATGGTATGAAAATAATGAATGAAATCTTCGTAGCATTTTCGATCGAGTACGCAATGACAGCAACTCGACATTTTAAGCGTTACAAGTGACAGACTACTTGGTAAAGCTCTCTGCTAGTAGGAAGTACTACAAAGTACAGTGAGTTCCACAGCGACATCTAGTGTACCATTTTTGTAAAATTGTTTAGAGTCTGGGATATTATTTGTGAGGTAGTAGCTTGTGGTCTCGTGACTAGGCATTTCTTTTAAAGTCCTGAAGTAAACGGCCTAACCAAAGTCTGTATATTAATCCTTATTACAGTTTTTTACAGTATAAAGTGTGATATTGTTTGGGGTTCTCATTGTACATGTTTTAGCTGAATTACAATTTATTACAGCAGTCGACACTGCAACTTAAATAGTTATGTTTGGTTGCCTTAAAAACATACTGTAAAATTTACATAGTTTTCAATGAGAAAAATTTGGGAAAGTTTGAATTAATCTGTAAATTTTTAAATTATCAAGAACTCTTCAATTCAAAGCTACCTTACTAACGCTATTATAGTATGAAAATCATATAGAATGGACTTCTGCACACAAAACAAAAATTTTGTTTGTAGGATATTGGGAAGTTATAAATCCCAAGTGAAAACATCAGAGACGTTCTTGACTAATAAAGGAATAACAAGCAAGAGGTATACACCTTGGCTAACAATATTCTCTTTAGTATGGTAAAAATGCCCAAATAGCTCCAAAGCGACTCATTTACAAAAACAAAACAATCCATCAGTGAACAGTTCCTGAACATGCCATATAACTTTTTTCTGTTACACTTATTTGGAATAGTCTTAGAGAAAGTGTCACTGTCACTATGATACCTGAAAAAAAAACACGACACCTTAGTATTATGTCTCCATTCCAATTTAATGAAACAAGCCTCACTTGAAACCTTTCTGGCCCCTTAACCAAAGAAAAATTTGACTTACAGTGGTATCTGATAATGGCTGATACCAGATACCTCATTCCATTCATCAAATGCTCACTTAACTAAAGAGGAGAGTCTAAATATCTAGGTTACTTAGTTGTACCTGTTTGACATTCTTTGTCTTTATCACAGTAAGAATATATCTTATATTCCACAAGTAATAATATCCTTGGGTCAGATCTGGATTCAAAATTCTAGTCTCGATTATTAGCTGTATGGCCTCATGAAAATTACTTAACTTGTTTGGGCTGACTTTAGTTCCTCAGTTGCAAAATGAAGATTTAACCTACTTCTTAGAAATGAACGAGTAGTGATGATAGTAAGCATTTTCATTTACTTCCAAAAATAACTGTTTAGGAAGTATTTATTGAGTTCATATTGTTTTACTATTAAGTATATCACTGTAGGTTTTTGATAGTTAACCTTTATCAGTTAAAAACTTTCCCTATTATTGCTTGATTGCAAAAAAAATTTCTTTGAAGTAATGAATGAGTGTTGAATTTTATCAAATGTTTGTTCTGCATCTTTTAAGACGATTACGTAGTAGCAATTATAAGGAACAGCATGTTTAAAAAGATTACAAGTAATAATTATGAGGATATTTAATGTCCTCTATGCTAGCCTCACTATTTTACTTAGGACATAATTTAGAAATTTATAAATTCAGACACAACTGACTTTTAAAACAATTAAAATTTTTTTTGAATTGTGGTAAAAAACAATAAAAAATTTGCCATCTTAACCATTTTTAAGTGTACAAGTCAGAAGTATTAAGTATATTCACATTGTTGTGCATCAGATCTCCAGAACTTTTTCATCTTGCAAAACTGAAACACTATACCAATTAACTTCTCTATTACCTTGTCTCCCCAGCCTCTGGCAACCACCATTTGACTTCCTATGAATTTGGCTCCTTCAGATACTTCATATAAGTAGCATTACACCGTATTCGTTTTTTTGTGACTGGCTTATTTCATTTAACATAATGTCCTTAAGGTTCATCCATGTTGTACCACGAGACAGGATTTCCTTTCTTTTCAAGGCTGAGTAATATTTGTGTGTGTGTGTGTGTGTGTGTGTGTGTGTTGTTTTGTTCATTTATCCATTCATTTGTCAATGGATATTTGGATTGCTTCCACCTCTTGGCTGTTGTGAATAATGCTATTATAAACGTGGGTGTGCAATTATCTTTTTGAGATCTTGCTTTCAATTCTTTTGGATAGATACACAGAAGTGGGATTGCTGGATCACATGCTTAATTCTTATTTAATTTTTGAAGAACCTCCATACTGTTTAAGAGCAGCCACACTATTTCATATTCCCACAAATAGTACACAAGGATTCTAATTTCTCCACATCCTCACCAACACTTATATACTGTTTTGTTTTTTTGTTTTTGGTATTGGCCATCCAAATGGGTGTGAGGTGATATATCATTGGATTTGCATTTCTGTAATAATTAGTAATATTGAACATCTTTTTAAAAAATTATTTTTAATTGCAGTTGACATTCAATATTATTTTATATTAGTTTCAGATGGTGACATATCTTTTTATATGTTTGCTGATTATTTGTATATCTTTGGAGAAATGCTTATTCAAGTCCATTGCCCATTTTTAAAGTGGGTTATTTGGGGTTTTTTATCATTGACTTGTAGGTGTTTTTTTTTTTTTCAAGTATAACTGGATAATTACTCCTTATTGGATATATTACTTATAAATATTTTCTTTCATTCATAGGTTGCATTTTCACTCTACTGATGCACAGAAGTTTTAAAGTTTGACGTAGTCCCATAAGCATTTTTGCTATTGTTGCCAGTTGCTTTTGGTGTCATCTCCAAGAAATCATTGCCAAATCCAATGTTATGAAGATTTTCCCCTATGTTTTCTTCTAGAAGTTTCATACTTTTAGATTTTACATTTAAGTCTTTAATTCATTTTGAGTTAATTTTTGTATATGAGGTAAGGTAAGGGTCCAACTTCATTCTTTTGCATGTGGGTATTCAGTTTTCCCTACACTGTTTGTTGAAGAAACTCTCCATTTACCATCGAGTGGTCTTGTCACTCTTATTGGAGATCATAAGCAAGGGTTTATTTCTGGGCTCTCTATTCTGTTCATTGGTTCATGTGTCTGCCTTTTGCCAATACCATACTGTTTTGATTATTGTAGCTTTGTAATCTGTTTTGAAATCGGGAAGAGATCTTCAAATTTGTTCTTTTTAATGATTATGTTGGCTGTTCAGGGTCTGACACAACTGACTTTTTTGAAAGACCAAGTATATAATCTTTACAGTTGCTAAAGTCACTTTCACATGTTTGTGATCTCTACCACGCTTGGAAACTGACTTTGGAAACCTTTTTGGACTTAAAAAAAATGATAAGTTATGTCATAAAGAAGGTATATACAATAAGTATACAATTTCATGACCATAAAACCATCACTCTGGTCAAGAAATGTAACACTGCCCCTGCGCCTTCCCTGATCACAATCCCCTCCTTCCCACACGAGGCTATTAGTATTCTGAATTTTCTGATAATTATTCTCTTCTCCTTATAGTTTTAAAATGTAAGTCTATCTTTAAATTTTATCTGTTTTTGGACTTTAATTTGAATCACATCATGTATTTTTAACTTGCATCTATTGCTCAACATCATGAAATTCTCTCATGCTGTCTAACTGTAGTTCACACATTATAATATTCCATTGTACAAATGTACCACAATTTATCCATGCATTTTACTGCTGATAGTTTTATTAAGTTTCCAGCTTTTGATAACTACAAATAATACTGTACAAACCTTTACACACATCCTGGTGCACAAGTATAAGAGTTTATAGAGAGTGTATACATAGAGTGGTATTGCTCATTCATTGGGTACATCAATGTTCAACTTATATGTCAAATTGCTTCTCAAAATTGTACCAAGTTACACTCCCACCAGGGGCGTATGGAGATTCCTAATACTCCATGTGCCCTTTAGTGTTGCACTATTTAAGTTTTGGCATGTTGGTGAATGTGTAATGGTATCTGTCTGTGCTTTTGATTTACACAAGCCTGATTACCAGTGATGCTGAACATTTCTTTTTATGCTTATTAGCTATGTGTAAACTGCCTGTTAAAGATTTTTGTTCATTTTAGCAGAAGATTGACTTTTTATTTACTCGTAGGAACACCTTTTTATGTTCTGGATACTAGCCATTTTGTTGTAAATATTTTCTCTCATGTTCTGAGTTATCTGTTCTCTATGCTCTTTTGATGAAAAGGTCTTGATTTAATGTAATCAAAATTATCAATCTTTGTTTATGGTTAAAGTATTTTGTATCTTGTTTTAAAATTCTTTCCTACCACAAAGTTTGATAAATTAATCTTGTTAATGTCTTAGTTTTGTCTGGTTCATAATTAAGTGCCATTTGAAATTGAAGTGTGAAGTAGGGTCCAAGTTAATTTTTTTTCATATGGACACCCAGTTGTCCCAGCAGCATTTATTAATAAGACTGTCCTATTTCTAGCCTCTCTATTCTTTTCTGTTCTGTTTTCTTTTCTCTGCACAAATACACTCCATTTTAGTTATTAGTGATTTTATAGTAAATCTTTATATCTAAGAGGACAGGTCTTTGCATTTTATTTTTTGTCAAGAGTATCTGGGCTATTTTGGGTCCTTTGTACTTCCCTATTAAGGAGGGAAGTACAAATTGGACCTAAAACTTGGAAATAAGACAAAAAGATGATTGTGCGACCTTTTAATGTCATGCTAGATAGAGTACTATCTAATAAGCTCCCCAAACCCTTCCAGGGATTATCTGATTCTCTAGGGGAATATAAGTTTGTAATGGAAATGATTAGAATCGAGCCATTTTACAATTCTATAAAATTGATAGAGTGAAATAACTTTACTTTTTGTCTAGTTGAGAAGATAACCCAAAAGACTATAGTTTTATTGCCACCCCCCAAATATCAACTGGTTTTTATCTTAACATTCTTTTTTCTCATTGAATCTAAAATTAGTTTTTTTATATTCTGTTGCAAATGGCTTTGTCATCTTGCTGGTTCCCTCACTATGAATTAATTAAAAGTTTGACACATCCTATTTGTATAATTATGTTAAACATATTAGAATTACATTTTGATGTCCATAAAAATTTAGAATCAGCTTGTTTCACATAACAAATACATAACCAAAAAAAAAAAAATAGAATGTTCTTTTCTTATTTCTCAGCTTCTTTTACTCCACATTTTGTGTGCTTTACCTATGCTTTGTATATAGTTATAGCTTCTTCATTTTCATTGCTCTAACATTTCATTGTATGAGGATGCCACAATTTATCATCCATTTACTGTACACATACATTCTGAGTTGTTTTCAGATTTGGGATATTATGAACAGTGCTGCTAAAGATATTCTTGTGTATGCTTTTGGTGAACATGTGAACACATTTCTTTTAAGTATCTGCCAATGGAACTGCTCGGTTATAGAGTATGAGATGCTCTATTTTAGTAGATACATTTTCCTGGTAGTTCTCATTTTAAACTTCCACCCAATATGCAGGAGAATTTCAGTTGCTCCTGAGTTTCACCAAACCTAGATATTTTCTGTCTTTACCTTAGCCCTTATTAGTGAATTAGTATGGTATTCTGGTTCTAATTTATATTTCCCTGCTAATTAATAAAATTGATCATTTCTCCCATGTATTTATAGGACATTTGGGTGTCCTGTTTTGTGAAATAGCCTGTCTTTTGCCCATTTTTCTGTTGGTTGTCTGCCTTTTTTTTTTTTAGATCAATTTTTAGAAATTCTTTATATAGTCTAAATATAAGGCCTTTGTCAAACATGTATATAACAAATATCTTCTCCCATTCTCTGGCTTGCCTCTCCGCTCTCTTAATGGTGTCTTTTGGTGAACAAAAGTTCTAAATTTTATTAGCGTCAATTTATTCATTATTTTGTTTATAATTAACACTTTCATGTCCTATTTAAGAAAGCTTTATCTACTCAAAGTTTATAAAGATTTTCTTTTCCTAAGCTTCCTTCTAAAATCTTTATTGCTTTATCGTTCCAATTTTAAGGACAATCCATCTGGAAGGAATTTTTAGTTGATTGTGAGGTAGGGATCAAGTTTAATGTTTTTCCATAAGGCTATTCCTTTCTCCACTGCACAGCAATCTCTCTTTTGCCATCTATCACATGACTCTATTCAGCCTGTCTATAGACTCTTTGTTCTGTTCCACTGGCCTATGTGTCTATTGTTGGAACAAAACCAACAATAGGTCTTGTTATCTGGCAGTGTGATTGTTCAGCTTTGTTCTTCTTTAAGATTGCCTTAGCTATTCTTGGCTTTTTGCATTGCCATCTAAATTTTAGAATCTAAATTTTGATTTAGCTAAATCAAAATTTTGTGTAAGTTTTTACACCAAAATCTGCTGGGATTTTGATTAGGATTACATTGAATTTATAGATGAACTGGGGGAAAATTAACATCTTTACATTAACTCTTCCAAACTATGCACATGGCATTTATTTGGATTTCTTTTAATTTCTTTAAAAATTAGTAGTTTCCAGTAACAGGTCTTTGACATTATTTGTTAGATTTAGTTTAAGTTTTGTGCTGCTTTTTGATATTATTATAAGTGTATTTTTTCAAGATTTCATTTTCTATTTCTTTATTGCTGATATACAGCAACACAATTAATTTTAGTGTAATAACTTTTAATTCAGAGTACTTGCTAAATAAATCCATTAATTCTATAATAGCTCATTTGTAGATTCTTATGGATTTTCTATATATACAATCATGTCATCTGCAAACAATGATAGTTTTATTTGTTCCTTTCCAGTCTTCTATTTTTCCTGCCTTATTGTTAAAAACTCCAGTTGAATAAAAGTGATGATGGTGTACATTCCTGTCTTACTTTTGATTTCAAATGGAATGCTTTCAAAATTTTAACACTGAGTATGATGTTGGCTTTAATCACTGATTATGCCTCAGGTTTTCATAGGTTGTACCTTTATTATCATTCAGGTCAAAATATTTTCTAATTTCTCCTATAATTCCTTCTTTGATTCATAAGTTATTTGAAAGTGCATTGCTTAATTTCCAAGCAGCTTGAAGACTTTCTTGGTATCATTCTTCATATATATATTTAAAAGATTGAAATGTTTCATAGTATATTTAAAAGATTGAAATGTTTCATAGTATATTCTCTGACCACAGTGCAATTGAGCTAGAAATCAAAAG
>NW_011888797.1:0-41356 GCF_000151845.1 Pteropus vampyrus | reverse complement strand
GAAAGGATGAATTAGAAAACCAGTTAAAATTATATGGAATGGTGGTGGTATTAAAGATGAAACATTGGGTGACTCCATAGTGTAGTGGTTAGCACATCTGCTTAGCCCGCCGAAGGTCCTGGGTTCGCATCCCAGGTGGAGCCACAGACCATATCCCAGGTGCACCAGACCCTGCATACACCCCAAGAGTGTGTGGGAGGGGACACCCTGCCTTCAGAGACCCAGTTCTTGAGGGGAAATGGCAACATCCATGGGTCAGGGGTGGAAGTGGGGGAGGGGGGAATTAAAGAGGGGGGAAAAATTTTTCAAAAAGATAAAACATCAGCATAGGGAGGTATCACTATCAAGTGAATTAATGGAAGTCTGTGCTCCTTTGTTTCATTTTTTAAAAATGGATTAAAATATTTTCTATTTTTCTTCTTTTAAAAACTCAGAAACAGTTTTCTGTATGTGATTGTCAATTTGTTTTTTAGGCAGTGGTTCCTTTCTGAGGATCGGCACAGACTCTCAGACCTATAGGTCTGTGATGCTTCTTCACAGGGGCTTTCTTGGGCTCTGCCCTGCTCTGGAGACCAGCCCTAACACAAAGGAACAGCAAGGTTTGGCCAGAGACACCTCAGGGGAGGTAGCTGATGAACGCTTTTACAAAAAAGAATTGGTGAGCAATGACATTTTTATGGAAGATATTTTTAGTGCTGCACAGCACTCTCCAGAGCAAATAAAGTAAAAATTCCTCCTAGTCATTCTTTCTTTCCTAAACTTCCTGTTGGGCTGCTCTGCCTTCTGAGAACTCTCAGCTCTTTCCATTGTTTGCATGTAGTGCCACATTCTGCTGGTCCCTCTCACATCTCCGTTCCCTCCACTCTCCTCCTAACATTTTATATTCATATCCTTTATTTAGGATATGAATATTTATTTAGGATGGCAGAACAATTTGCCATTCATCTCCAACTGATACCCCCAAGCCCATCTTGACTGGGAATGCGAGAAGCCTCCTCTATAACAGGATACAAGCTCTTACAAGAGCAGTGGAATTATATATACAATATCCTTTGTTCATTTTAAATAACAAGGTTACTTAATCTACGAAAGATTTCTTGATTTTTTTCCCCAATCTAACTTTCTTTTTACCCAAATCCATATTGGCTTCTCGGTATTTTTTTTCTTAAGATCATATATTTCATAAAATAATTCTAATTTTCTAATCAATATTAAAAGTTAGATTGGGAAAAATGAAGAAATCTTGATATTCCATTTAGATTATATATACTATATTGCATATGCTATAAATACATCCCAATGAAGTTAGAGTCACACAGAATGAAAACACTTGTGCCTCGTAGACAGATTGGCATTTTTTAAAATGCCAGGTATTGATGTAAAATTTAGATAAATGTAATTTCACCCTTTTAAGTTGTACAGTTCTTTTAATTTTGACCATTACAGTCAACTACTTTTAAAATTGGTCATAAGATTTGAACAGATACTTGAGCAAATGAGACATACCATTAGGAAATAAGTACATAAAAAATCCAAAATAAAAGGAACAAATTACCAAAAAATGTGACAACTATTTGAAGTCTTATGCCAAGTTTCTCATCCTCAGCACTATTGACATTTTAGGCCTGGTAATTCTGTTATGAGGGGCTATCGTGTATTGTAGGACATTCAGTTGTGTCCCCAGTTGAGAACCACTGTGTTAAGTGAAAAGACAGATTCAAAAGGCTACATATTGTATGGCTCATTTATATGTCATTCTGGAAAAGGCAAAACTCTAGGAACAGAAAACAGTCCTCACTAGGACATGGGGTTGAGGGCAAGAGATTGATTATAAAGGGTCAATATGGGAATTTTCTGGGGTAATGGAAATATTTTCCATCTTGACTTGGTGCTATTCACATGACTAGGTTTATAGTTTTGTCAGATTTAGTAAATTTTCAGCCATCATTTCTTCAAATGTATTTTTCTGCTCACTCTCTCCTCTCCTTCTGGTATTCCAATTACATGTGTGAAAGACTGCTTGATATTGTCCCACAGGTCACTAAGCCTTTTCCTCTTTGAGCTTCCATTTGGATAATTTTATTGTTGCCTTCAGATTAACTCATCTTCTTTTGCATTATTCTGCCTTTAAATTTATCCAACGAAATTTTGAGTGTATTTTTCATCTTTAGAAGTTTCATTTGGTTTTTTCCTAAAGTTTCCATTTCTTTCATAATTATATTTACGTTTTCAAAGTTTTTGAGTATATTTGTTAATGAACCATTTCTTGGTCTCTGTTGACCTATTTTTCTTCTGCATATGGGTCACATTTTCCTGCTCCTTACATTTTTTTTTTTAATTATACGCTTGATATTGTGAATGTTATATTATTGAGTCTGCATTTTGTTGTTTTCCTTTCAAGAGTATTCAACCTTGTTCTGGAAAACTTACTTGGGGGCCAGCTTGATCTTCCTTTCAAAGCTTGTTTTTAAGATGTTAGGATGTAGCTTTTATTCTAGAGCTTGTTTAGTACTACTGAGGTGTGACGCTTCTGGGAACTAAATATCCTGCGTATTTTACAAGGTCTCTCCACTCTGGCTGGTTGTAAATTGAATGTCTCTCAGCCTGTGTCAACTCTGGGAAGTGTTCAGTTCACAGCCTCTGGGTAAGTGGTCCTTATCCTACGCATGCAAAATCATCCTATGCATACACAGTATGGTATTTAGTCAGAATGAAGAGACTACTATGCAGATTTCTGAAGCTTTTTTCTCACCTAATTCCCTTTTTCTGTTACTCTTTCTCACAAATTCTAACCACTTCAGCCTCCCTGAACTTTGATCTCTGCGTCCTTAACAAACCAGAGACCCCGTGCTCAACTTTGGGTGTACCCTGCTTTTGTCACCAGCTGTAAAATGCTGTGGAAAACAAGTGCAGTTGTATGGTTCACTTTTGTTTCTCTTCTGTCAGGGATTATCTGTTATCTAATGTCAGAAAAGACTTGTTTCATATATTTTGCTTAGTTTTCCAGCTTTTTACAAAGAGAGGACAAATCTGTTACCAGTGATTCTGTCATGGCCAGAAGCAGGTGTGAAAAGCAATTTTTTTTTTACTATCTAATAATAGGCAACTTATGTGCTACAAAAGATACTATAAACCAATTGAGAGGCTAGGAAAAGCTTGAAATACAGACATAACATAAAATATTTAAAAGATTAGACCTTTCAATAAGAACCAATTACCGAAAATGGGCAAAAATACAAATGGGTAATGAATAAAAATGAAATGACCAGTAAATACATGAAAAGCTAACCAATAGATGGAAAGCTGTGTTAGTGTTAAGTTTCTCAATCTCTTTAATAAGAAATGTTATTTTTACTTGAGGTTCAAATGACAGTAAATTACACAAGATCTTATATAGATTGATGAACATTTACATACATATATATCGTTATCCATAACCTACAGCGAGATATAGAACATTCTATCACCCTGAAAGAATCCCTCAGTCAGCTAATATCCTCTGTTCCCCAAAGGCATGCACTATTCTGACTTCTATCAACACTGAATATCTGTGCCTGTTTTCTTACTTGAGGAATTTCAGTGGAATCATACATACACTAAATAATTTTGTCTAGGTTTGTTTGTCCATGTTGTTACATGTAATTGTAGATTGCTTATACTACATAGGATAGATTACTTATAATACTATTCCATTAAGAGTATTCTACAATTTATTCTCCCACCGATGGACATGTGAACTATTTCCAATAGCAGCTATTATTAATAAAAACTATTAGGAGTATTTACCAACTAGTCTTTTCTGTGGATGTTTTTATGCCTCCTGGATATACAGTGAGTGGAATCCCTAGGTCATGGGATTAGCATGAGTATATACAGTAGTCTGATCCACAGGGGATACAGTTGTAAGACCCCCAGTGGATGCCTGAAACCTCAGATAGTACTGAACACTATATATACCATGTTTTTTTTCTATACATACGTACTTGTGATAAAGTTTAATTTATAAAATAGGCACAGTAAGATTACCAACAATAGTGAAATAGAATAATCATAACAATATGCTGTAATAAGTTATGTGAATGTGGTCTCTCAAAACATATCGCACTGTACTCACCCTTCCTCTTCTTTTGATGATGAAATGATAAAATGCCTGAGGGATGAGATGAAGTCAGGTGAACGAGACCTGAAATAAGGGTTACTGGAACCCACATAGTGATACCACGACAGTGGCTCTGATACCTGAGATGGCTAAGTGACTAATGGTAGGCAGTACAAATGGCACAGAGACACTGGATAAATGGATGACTCCTGTCCCCAGCAGGATGGAGCAAGACAATGCGAGATTTCATCATGCTACTCAGAACAGCACGTAATTTTAAACTTATGAGTATTATTTCTGGAATTTTCCATTTAATACTTTCCCACTGGGTTGACCAGGGGTAACTGAAACTCCAGAAAGTAAAATCACAGATAAAGGGTGGGTGGCTACTGTACCACCAGATAGTACTCCAAAGTAATTTCATAGCAGGTCAGTTGCTGCATCAGCTTTCTCTCATGCTTGATGTCAGCCTTCGACTACTTTTTCAAATATTTATTTGGATATTCTCATTTGTGGGATTTTCAGGTTTTTGTTTTTATTTGGGTTGTCTTTTTCTTCTTGATCTGTGAGACTTTTCGAAGATTCTAAATAAGTCCTTTGTCAGATATATGTATTGGGCTTATTTTCTGCCAGTTCCTTGCTTATTTCTTAACAATGTCTTTTGATTCACACAGTTATTTTATTTATAAAGCTACAAAACCTGAGGAAAAAAATCTATGGTGTCATGTTAGCACGGTGGTTGCTCTAAGTGGTTGGTTGGGGAAAGAACTAGAGGGAGATGAGTTTATGGGGACTCTTTCTTGACCTGTGTGCTGGCTATATGGCCTCACTTTAGAAACAAACAAAACCCTTCCTTGACATACTGCCAACTACCAAGCTGCTTTCCTATGGTCTTAGAGCTGTCTACACTTCTGCCGTTAACACTGAAATTCTCATTGAAGTCACATGATTGGAAATTGAGCAGACATTTCTCTGCCCAGATTTTGCTCAACAGTTGACCACTCTTAAAACGCTCTTTTCAATGACACTGCATTCTCCTGGTCGTCTTTTGTTACTAATCCCTCAAGTACTGATATTCATTGTTAGTGCTTTCTCGAATCTTTGAGTATTCTTACATCTTCTATCACTTGGAATATATCTATTTTTTATGGACTCCCAGCTATTCTTACTTTCTCTCCTTAGCATCAGTTATCTAACTACCAACAAATGACCTCCACTTGGATTTATTCAAGTGGTATCTCTGCGTGCTTACTATACCAAGTATTGTATTGGGTGCTTGAATTTCTTACAGAGATATCAAATTTAATGTATTCAAACCCAAGGTCTATCTTCTTTCCCCCATATTCTGCCCTTGAAATTCTCTTTCAGTGACTGGCACCACCTTCCGCTAGGCCAACCAATTACCTCTAGGTAATTTTTTACTTATCCTTCTCTGATTTTATTAATCAAGTCTGTTGAATTTACCTCTGAAAGATATCTCAAATCTGTCTCCAGTCTCACTGCTATTCATTCATATTTTATATGTAATTTTTTTTGTAATGAACAGATCAAAGTGAACACCCTAAAGAAATGTCCATTTGAATTCCAAAGCAATACTTAACACTGATTCCGAATGCTATAGCCACAACCACAGTACCTAGTCCCACCTCATCTGCGGTTTCACTTTCTCAGGTTTCAGTTACCTACAGTCAACCAGACTGAAAACGTTAAGTGGAAAACTCCGGAAATAAACAATTCATAAGCTTTAAGCTGTGCATTGTTCTGAGTAGCATTAAGAAATCTTGCACCGTCCCACTCTATTACATTCGCAATGTAAATCATCCCTTTGTCCAGCACCTCTGTGCTGTAAGCACTACCCTTGTTAGTCGCTTGGTAGCCATCCCAATTATCAGATTGTCCAGACACTGCAGTGCTCGTGTTCAAGGTAGCCTAATGCCGTCACGATGCCTACCTCAGGTCACTTCCTCTCATCACAGAGACACTCTCTCTCACCATCATAACAGTGAGTACAATACAATGTTTTGAGACCACATTCATCTAACTTTCATTAGTATAATTTTTATTGTTATTGTTGTTAATCTCTTACTCTGCCTAATTTTCAGGTATGCATGTATAGGAAAACACAGAGTATACACAGGGCTCAGCACTATCAGCACTATCGGTAGTTTGCGACGTGCACTTGGGGCCTTGGAACATTCCCCACGGATAAGGGGAGACTCTCTGTATAATCCCTCAGATTAAGATAGTTGTAGTAGCCAAACTACAAGATAAGTAAGCCCCAGTCATCCCTGCTTCCTGGCATCCACTTCTGTGCAGTCTGTTCCCCATTTTACTAGGTCTGTTTTAAGACCAGTAGAACCTGGAAAAGTGATGGCATTCCCAGTATTATGTAAAAGCTGTGCTTTCAATCATGGGTGCACTTTCTATCTTACATGACTCTGGGAGAAGCCGGCTGCCATGTCTTGAGGTCACCAGGTAACCTAAAATCTCTGCAGCCAACAGGCATGAGGAACCGAGGCCTGCCAGCTAGCACGTGAGCACGGAAGTGGAGTTTGCCCCACTGGAGCCTTCAGATGACAACAGCTCTGGCTGACAGTGCATTACAAAGCCATGAGATCCTGAGTCAGAACCACACTGCTAAGTCACTCCCTGATTATCATAGAAATGGTAATGATTGTTTTAAGCTGCTAAATTTTGAGGTCACAAAGCATTAGCTAACATTTTTTTCTCCCAATCAAAGCATAAGATCTGATAGACTATAATTTGTTACAACAAATGAAACAAGTATCCTTTATACTGCTTCACAATTCCAAATTATTCACTATCACAAGAGCAATGTGTTAAATTCTGGACAACAAAGTCAGCAGCGGTCTAGTATGAATATATATGATTGGGATTGTATTTTATCAGCTTTGATTTATTCCAAACAAGCTCTGACAAATTTTTGGTTCTTTAACTTACAAGGGTTAAATGTTACTAATTTCTGGGGAAGGGCTCCAGGCTCTAGTCTGCACCCCAACAGGAACCTCAAATGCTGGTCCACTAAACGCTTTCATTCCTGTCAGATGAGCTGGTATTGAGGTGGAAGAAAGGTAGAAGTTGAAACTGAAATAAACATTTCTTGAAACTTCTTCCAGATCAGCTGGTCTTCCTTCTGGAACATCTCTTGGAGCAGAAAACCCTGAACCCCAGAACTCTGCAAAGCCTTGAGAGGAGGTACAACCTCCCCCGGCAGGATGCAGAGGTTCACTGTCGGTGGTGTGAACTCATTGTTAAGCACAAACACACAAAAGAGAACAAAAATATGGAGATTCCTTCAGAAGAAGCAGGCTGTGGGCTTATATCTCTGCAGAGAACTGATGGTGAGGATGTCAGGCAGCAACAGGTCACCCGAAGCAGCCTCAAGCTGACCAAGGAGCTGGATGGATCGATGCTCACCCAGGTGGTAGCCAGAGATGTTATTTTAAAGAGGATCACAGCTCATAACCTTGTAGCCCTGGTGGGACCAGGTTTGCATCGGCCCTGGACATCAGAGGAAGATTACAGGGCTGCCAAAGCCATCAGCCAACAATAGCATCCACATGTTGGTGCTTCTTTCCAGAGGCTGCTCTCAGGAGAGTACATGTGTGACAGGGACATCCTCACGAATAGTCTCCGTGGGGCTGACGGGCCTGTTTTTTCCACTCACTGAACATGCAACCTCAATACACCAAACTTGAACTGGGTCTCTTCTGTGCATTTAAGGCAGTTCTTTCACTCAAATGATTAAAGGTATCTGAGACATGTCAAAAAATCTGAATTTTTTTTATCAGTCTTCTCGGCAAATGGCTTCATTGGATATATCTATAATTCTGGAAAGTAACAGTGTTTCTATACACTAGGACCAGTGAACACCATTTGATGTTCTCCTTTGGGTCATTTCAGAAAAGATTCTGCAAAATTCTTTTGAGATTGATATGTCCATTATTTAGATTTCCTCCCCAAATTTTAGATTTTGGTAAAAGTACAGGATAAGACTCTAAGATGTATTAATGATAAAATGTAATGGATTAGTTAAAAAAAATTACTAATTTCTCTCGATAAGAAAAAGAACAATTAATAACACTATTTAAATTGTTAATAAACCGATATTGCTATTAGTTGATGGAATGGTCAAAAAAAATTTTTTTAAGCCAAGTTCAAAGATATTTCTGAAACTGCATCCACAAACTGCCAAACATTATACCTGGCACAGATGAGACATCAAATAAATATTTACTGAAGTGAGTGGTAAAATTTTATAAGCAGTCAATTTCAAAGCACTGTGAATATAGCATAAATGTCATCAAAGGTCAGTTCAACTAGTGATTCTATACCAGAATTGATCTGTTTTGACTTTCCTTGCACTCAAAACTCTGTGTCTCCTCCTCTGTTTCTTTCCCAATCTTTGGTAAGAGGATAGTATGTGAAACCTACTGGTAATTCAAGGTGATAGACTGAATGACCACATGTGTTCATAAACTCTTCCTGCTGAGACTCTATTACTGAAAAGGGAATTAAAAAATGTTTAAAATGACAGAATGGAAGAGAAGAGAGACATCAAAAAATATATTTCAAAAAACTGTATGAAGATGGAAAATATTTAAAAATAAAAAATCAATTAACAAAGTTAGAGAAGGCTCAAACTTTAAATAGCTATACAGATTAAAACTACAAGTGAACCTTAATTCCTAAAGAGGTCTAGAACTTAAAGGCACCAACAAAGTCATGGAAGGGACAAGGCTGAATAGGAGAACTGGTACAGAGTACGAACAGAGTGTTCATCTTTTAGGTCCCCTTTGCCATATCATATGCAACCAAACACATCATTTCCCAGCTGTGCAAACTTGGGCAAGTTTCTTAATACCTTTGCACATAATTTTTTTTGTTTGTAATGAAAGAATAAGAAAATACCTACTTCATGGGGTCATCATGATGACTGAGTCAATATATATCAAGTACATAGAACAGTATCTAGCACATGGCAAGCATGCCATAAAGCACTTTTACTGTTATTTAAGCCTGTGAGATGCTATTTGCTTTGATTATAGTGTATAACTGTGTGAGAATCATAATTTAAGTAAAATCACCTTTGAGGGACACATGAATGATGAAGGGCTAAAGGCACTTTCGTCCTGTGAACACAGCTCTATGATAAATATACCACAGCAACATCTTTGTTTAGTCTCAAAGCAAGACTAATAATCATGAGTGCTGCAGAAAAGTACTAAAATGGTAAAACTAGGGGGGATGGAAGGGGAGTTACGGGACTGAAAAGTAGTTACCATTTTGTACGGCGAGAGAGAAGAGCCTCTGTGATCTTCCCTACGTCGTTCTGCAAGTATAATGGCTATCCACTGCTTATTTATGAATAAAAAATGATGAAATATTACATAAAAAATGTTATCAGGAAATCTTATAGTTCGTGCTATCTACAAAGCATTTATTGCAATGACAAAACTAGAGGTTAATTACTTTTTTATTGTTGAATTATATTGTAAAGTCTACATCTACAGTTTAATCAGGAAGAAATGCTTTGCATTTACATCAAGGACATATTTATTCTAGTGGAATAAGAAACAGACAAAGACCAAACACATTAAAAAAAAAAAAAAGACTACATGTTTTACCTGGTCCTAATTTTGCTATTTTGGACCATACCTTTCCTATTAGAAAACTGATTTTACATACATATTAAGTCTGATTTATCATTCCATATTTTTAAACATTAAATGCCGCTTCTCATAATTTCTAATTATAAACAAAAGATTGAAAACAAAATGGGAAACAAGGTTTAAAAACAAAGTAAAAGTAGACTGCTATTACCTTACAGCGAAAAGCTGAGTAAACTGTGCCCCTCTGTGGCTCATCTCAAAGAAAATACTTTAATCAGAGAGGCAAGTGCTTCTGATCTAGATGTACGTTTTTCACTTTCCCTGTAGGACCAGGCTTACAAGCATTTCTGGTAAACTGCCAATTAAGTGAAAAATGTCTACGAAGTATCTAAAAGCTAAATACCAGAATAGGGCTAATTCAAATCAAAATTGTATGCTCATCTAAATACACATCTTTAGCTTTTTCCTTTTTTAAAATTACCTTTTTATTTCAGATGATATTTAAAAATAACTTACATGGTTAGTGTGCTTTATGGTCAAAGACTGTAAAATTGAAACTCAAATGAATAAAATTTTTGTTTTACTTGATTCTACTGAAATTTTAATTACCTACTATTTTACTTAACCAAGTTATACATGAGGTAAGTTTTAGCTAAAAAAATAAATCAACTACAAAGATAAAGTTAACCACTTCAAGAGTACACAAAAATCATAATGCCCATCTCATATTCTGAGTTTACAAGCTTATGTATTAACTACCATGTATCCAAGAAAAAATTTACTATGTAATTTAAAAAAAAAATATTTTTGCACTTTAATTATGTTGGGAAATAGAGGGCAAAATAACTTGGCAAAATTTGTTTTTGGTAAAAGAATACAATGCAATAACAAATCCAAATGGAACCTAAGACCAGTGTTTAGTTTCTAACTTCTAAACAGACATACACACTTATTAATCTAAAAAATATTTTGGTAGCAAATTGGATTGACAAAATGTTTTGCTGTAAATAAAAAATACATGTTTCCAATTATAGCCTTATAGCTAGCTAAACAGCTTTTAAAAACACATAAAGCCAGCTAACAGCTCTCTAAAATATGTCACACTAAAAAATCCCTGCTAAAAATCAACTGTATTTAATGGGTCTTACTGTAGTAGGACATTCATGATACTAGAAATCTTTTAAAAAGTGAATACAATAGGGCTACGGCAATACATTCTATTAATAAAAGTTACAGAAGAGATTATTGCTGTACTTTTCCCCATAAACACCATTAAACTTTGCTGCCGTTAAAAAATGCACAACCCCATTACATTTTTCCCTTACCGAATTTCATGTTTCACATCTCTAAAGTTTTTATTCAGCAGAGAATAAATCTTAAAATCTTTTCTGTAAGAATTCAAAGTATTTAAATGAGTAGCTTCACATTAGACTGCCATGTTTTGCCCTTCTTGTTTCCCAAAATACACTGAAAACAATATACATTTTTCTCGAAAATGAAATAAGATGCCCACATTAAAAAAATAAAGCCTACAAAAATGTTCCAGAGCTAAAAAAGATTGATATGGCACGAAGTGATCTCCTACTAGTCCAAAGTCCAAAACATATAAATGAAGTCCATTTATATATCTTGTTTGCTTTTCAATGGAATACATTTATTGAGGTGAAATCACATTATTTTTAGCTCTTCAGTCAACAAGTGTACACAAATGTTTTTTTATACAGTTATTAAAAATAGGAGACCAAGCTGAGTGTGCCAAAGAGATATCATTCACTTGTGATTTCTAGAGTCATTAAGAAATTTAGAGAATGGATTTCGTTGGTTGGTTTCCATAGCTTGATAGACCAAAAACAAAAAAATGACCACAACAACAAACAGCAAAACTTTTACCCACATGGGAATGGAGCGTCCCTTTTTTGTTTTTTCTGACTTGACATCTGCCAAGGGAACATACTTAGGAATATATCTGGATGAGAAAGACTCCTCCGTCCTGAAATCACTGAGTTCTAACGGCCGGCCCGCAGCCCCTTTGATCGGTCTGCGGCAGCTAGCACTGTGGGGAGTAAAAGGAGGAAAAGGAAAATAAATTTTAGATAAAGTCATGATTTAAATAAATAATATAAAATGTCAAAAAAAAAAAAAGGTAAAATAAAATAAAATGTCATTACTGCTCCTGTCTCAAACACATTCCTTGAGGTTAACAGTAGAAAGTTATCACATATGAACAGTGAGGCGTCACCTTTTTAAAACTTCTTTACATTTTCCACTAAAAAAGTTAGATGCAAATTTTTTATTAAAAAATAATATGCAAAATGTTGATAAATATTCACTAAATTTGCCTTCTTCAAGTCTTTTCAGAGCTAATAGCGGCAATAGGAGGAAAGAAATAAGGTAGTTTGGTTGTGATTCCTTCAGTCAGGAAACAATTAAACAGATGTGTAAATAGTCTTTTCAAACAGAAGAGAAACTCTCAGGGAAAACAATGCTTTACTTCTTACTAGGTTTCCATTTCAATTTAAAAATGAGAATTAAATAGTAGGTAAATGATGTATTTACAATCCTTCAACTTAACAAAGTTAATTTTGAAACCGACTCGTGTTCTAGTCAAGATGGCAGAACAGGGATTCTGAATTGTTTATGTATCACTTTTAAAATAAGAAAAGTTACTAAAAAATTAAAAGAAAGTAATACCAAACTATCTATGTATTTGAGAACACGAAGAGAAATATACTCAAAATGTTAACAGCTAATTTTCTAATTTGTAAAAATTTGGATGATTTTTACCTATAGTTTCAAATCGATGACCAAACACACTGTATGTACATATACAGAGGAAAAAATGAGCTAATTTTAAAAGCAAACAAACAAAACAAACTGACTCAATTTTTCAGAATATGAACTGGTAGCTTAGAAGAATTAAACTGCTCCCAAAAAAGCTTAATTCTAAGAACACAGGTATACTAACTGTGAAAAATTAGAAATTAAAATTCTCATATGTATATTAAATAATCATGTTGCATACCCTAAAAATATACAATTTTTATACATCGATCATACCTCAATAAAGTGGGAATAAATAAGTGAATAAATAAAAATGTCCAGTAAGACATACTAATACTTGTTTCAATGTATCTGAATACCTAATTCCTGTTGGTGTTGATGCTTCAAAGGGAAACATTTCTTTAAGAATATCTCTTTCTAGTCTTCTTTCCTCTGTTTTTTCTCCCACCTAAGAAGAAACAAACGACTACAATTAAAATTTAGTGTAAATGTGCAAAAATTAAAATATAATTTTAAATAAAAGTTTCAGAGGACAGAATGCACTTCAATCTATCCCAGCTTTTATAACTGCCATTTCTAAATTTATTATCACCTAAGGAGTCACACACTTCCAAAGCTCTCTTCAGATTTCTTCAAAATGAAAGATATGTTAATGTGATAACTGCAGGAGAAAAAAAAATTGCCACACACTTTAATAAGTAAAAGTTAAAAAACAAAAATTGAGTGCAGCTTATTTGGAAGTATAAGTTCCCCCACTGAATTTCCCGTGCTTTTCATTAAGAGTACACTGTTTCTTCCTCCACTAAGAACTGTGTTATAAGATAAATGATCAAATATAGCAGGTATCAAATTAACATGGATCTTTAATTTTAGTATTTTTTAACTAGAGTCAATCTAATCTTCCTAACTTAAAAAACATAAAATATATATTTTTTAACAACTTGATTGTTGTTTTGCTGTGTTTACCTTTATGCCCAGATCAAAATAACCTTTGGTTAAGATTAAAACTACAATGCATCATGCGGTTAGTACTTAAAAGCTTAATTACACAGGAGTTAATCAAATGAAGCGTCATACAAAGTCATTTTGCAGTCCCATTATTTGACCTTCCCGTGAAAAATAGTAAAGCTGCCCCCCTACAGCCTAGTTACACTTTCGACTCACATCCATAACAAAGAGAACAAGTTATAAACAGCAAAAAAAGACCACTCCCTTGATAATTGGAACTTAAGAGGCACACAGTAGCAAGAGGATAGGATTAGCATGACATATTAGTTATTTTATCATCACTATAGAAGTATGTCTTTAAAAGAATATATGCATATATACACCCACACACATCACCCAATAAAGCAAGCTCAGCTCCCCCCAACTCCAAAAAACAAATATAAATATTTCCTCTTTAAAAGATCAATGATAACATCGATCTAAGTTTTATTCATTTACTTCAGCTCTTGTCAATGGTTTCTTTGGTGTTCTTCTGGGAATGTCTGAGAATTCAGTGATTGGCAGAATAGGAGCTGCATGCTTGAAATTTCCAGTCACCCTATTGACAACCTGCCAAGATTCAAATTATTCAGACTCAGAATTATCCAAACATAACAAAGACATGTGAAAAAAGAAAAGAAAAAGATATTTTATTTCTCTAATATTTGATACTTTCCCTTAATAAAAATTCAGGCAAAAGGACTCAGAAATGAACATATTCAGTGGTTCACATGTGAAGCCTTATCATTCTTTAAATATTTTAGCAAAAAAGTATCCTTAGAATACTTAGGATTCTTGCACAATAAAAAATCCTAAAATTCAGAATTATATGGGGAAAATGAGTTTAAAAATATATAACTTTGAAATTTGCCAAATTCACCACCTCCCCGATTCTAATTAAAGGGTAATTTACAAAGAATACCACTTGTATAGTTTATGAAACATATTTACTAAGGTTTCGTTGCTTGAAGCCATTATAGTTTCAGCTATGGGAGTACTCTCTGAAATTATTGCACCATCTATACGAAAATGTTCTGAAGTATCCACCTGTTAGTTTGAAAACAAAACAAAAACAATAAACATAAAACAGTCACTAAAACCCTACCAATCTGAAAACCCAATTCTAAGCAATAAGCCTTGCATCACCCTTTTCCTTGGAGTTCTTCTCGACCCTCTCGTGGATTCCCTAGTTAATGCCTGTAGAGGTCCGCCTTTTGAAGATCCACTTGTCCATTCAGTCTCAGATATTCCAGCTTGAGAATAGCTCTATTTAAGCATTGACACATTAAAAAGTCATATTCTAACATCAAACACCTTAATGGCCATATTAGCATACTGAGAAGCCATGAAGTCTCCAAATGCTAACATTTGCAAACAATGCTGTGCCCTCAATATATTTCTGTGTATATTGACTGATCCGATGTGTAGCTTAACGTACGATAAAAATACACTAAACAGTCCAACTACAGAAGCTCACAAATTAAAATAAAAATGGGGGCGGGGGGGCCCGGACATCAATTTATCCTTGGCTCTTTTTATGACTGCTGTTTGCTGTTTGGCTCTGGTATTAGAGCTGCATCTCTTTGGCTGTCTAAACAAAAAGCGGGCTGAGCATTAACTTTGACTTACTTATGTCATTTGCTACAACAAATCAATTTCTTTTTAAAATAAAATACAAATTTTATAATTGTTAAAATAGATTGAACATTATTCTTTTCATGTGGTTAGGATTATTTAAATAGATCAGTTTAAATTATAATCCATACACAGCTATTTGAACTTAAAAATTCCCAGATATCAAACTCAGAAAGATATTAAAATTGACCACCAACACAAACCTGGTGGTCACCTTTCATGGACATGCAAGCCTAAAGTGTCACTGTGCCAAACCTCAGTACTACCCACTCCTCACTACTCAGACAGTGGTTACCTTCCAGTCCCAGACTCACCTTTCCCTGAAAAACTAAGTAGTTTTTCTTCATTTAAAAAATAAGTTGGCAGTCCCTATATAATAGCTTGAAAATCATGAAATTAGTGCTTCTCAAACTGTGATTTGTGTATCAATCACTTGAAGCTTTTGTTAAAATGCAGATTCTCATGTAGTAGCCCTGGGGTGGGGCCTGAGATTCTACATTCCAAGTAGCAAATTATTCAACTCTGAAGCCAATATTATCAGATGCTCCTTTTAAATTCTTTTAACTGGAAAACAGCCATCGATGATTAGTGTTATACTAGAGAGTGTTTATACTGTCACTTTTGCTTTCAAGCTAGTATTTTATCTAGATAACATATGTTTTTATATCCAAGTCAGTATCTATTAATTTTAAAGACAGATAAATTTTATTCTTATTTTGGGACAATGGCAGTCATCCAATAGGTATGCTTATTTGACTAGTAGTATTACTACCAAACCCATACAAGGTACAGACAGTCTCACAGAACTGATTTTGAAGTGTCCTTCTGACTCACAATCTGAATCTCTGGATTCTTTTTTCTGCTATCAATTAGGAAATATTCACTGAATGCAAACTTAATGTTAGTCAAAAGACAAATCTGTGAACAAATTACATATACATATGAAAAATGCTTATTTAATAAATTCCTGATTAACTGTATAGAAGGAAACAATAGTTTTAATCTCAATCCTGGTGGCACAGTATCATTTGGAGAGCTTTTCAAAAAATATCAAATGCCCCCAACCCCACCTTTGATCAATCAAGTCAGAATCTAGAAGGGCCTGGACATACTAAATTTTTATAGCTCCTCAGGAGATTCTTAAGTGCAGCCAGGGTTGAGAACAACCGGTTTAAGATAATATAACTGACTTATGATGCATCTCAAAGTCAAGTATTTTTTAAAACCACTTTCAACAGTTTCCTCTTTAATAATCAACTGATCAATGGCAATAAAAATAATTACAAGTATTTTAAAAATACTCTATTTGGTATTATTAATGTATAGTCAGTATTTCAAAACTCTTCAAAGAATTAAAAACTACACTGCTGAAAGTTCTAACAAAGTTATCCAACTGATACAATATAAAGACCAGGTCCTTCACTTACATCCACAAAGGTAGGGGGTTGGGGTGAAAAGACATCCTTTTCCCTTAAAATTGGTTATCTACCAAATTCTAGGACTTTCCTTGTTATGTCTTATTTTAAATATATAACTGAAATAATCTATCAAAAATTTTATTAAACATCTATTGAAACTATTATGGTTAACCAAGTTCTACTTAGCGATTCTTTATTTTCTTCCATGAAAGGAAACACGAGAAACTCACTGGTTACCCACAGGAACAGCTGGGAACAGGGGTGGGAAGGACATTTTCCCCTATAATTCATTTATACTTTCTTCTATTCAGGCACATTAAATTCTTTAGTTGAGGACGATCAACCAACTTTATTAGTTCTTGACTGTCATTGTCTAATTTAGAATTAATCATCTTTGCAGAAAACTAACAACTCTTCACACAACCGGAAAAGATATTCTGAAGATTAAAAAAACATTTTCTCTACCAGAATCTACTATAAGCAACTGACCTTAAAAAAAATACAAGTAAAAAATAATAAAATTGTAATTCAACGTTATAACTACTTAGTAAGATAGACCAATTATTGATTGACAAGAAACTCACTGCTATGTAAAATTAGTAGTTAATGTGATTGTTACATACTGTGGCCAAAATAAGAATTGCAGCATCATCTATTTTGAGCAAGATGTTTCATAAAAGTCCAGAATTTAGCATGGAGACAACAAGGGAAAGAAACAAAAACCTTCTCACGGTGCCTTTCAATAAGCTATCAGGTTAAATCGGAAGACACTGGGTAGTTGAGGCACAGACAATGCAGAAGCTGGGCTATTAAAGGAGGCTATAAATCCCAGTGAGTAAAAATATAAGCTATACACAAAATATTTACACAAAACTAGGTTATGAAAAGAAATAATCAGGTTAAAAGCCACCATAAAGAACTATCAATTTAAGTAAAACATGACCAGTATGGTTATTCCTATTAACTGTTTTTCAAAGCAGCAGCTTATTCCTCCCTAAGAGATAGGAACTTATACATTGCTGGAGGGAGAGAGGGGTGGGCCCATGCAAAATGCTTCAACTATTATGCAGGGGAATTTGGTAACACCTAGCAAAATTACCCAGCAATTTCACTTATAAATTTCCTGAAGATAAATTGGCTAAAATATTAAATGATACATGTAGAAGCTACTCATTCATTCATCTTTGCATAATTCAAAATAGCATATATCTAAAAATAATCTAAATATTCACCAAAAGGAAAATGGCTGAATAAATTATATTACATCCATAAAATGAAATATCATGCAGTGGTATGAAGCGATGAGGAAGATGGCAATACTATATTCTGATATGGAGTGATCTCCAGGATATGTTTAGATAAAAACAAAGATAGAAATGTGAAAATAGGCTGCTTTTTATTTGAGGAGAGCATAGATAATATATAAATATATGTATTTACTTACATTTTCAAAAACAAACAAAATTTAAACCAAGACTTAATAAAAACGATTACCCGTGGATGGAAGGAACAAAAATAGAAGCCAGATTCTTGACGCTTATCTATTTTGCTTAAATAAAACCACATACATGTTCTCAATAATTAAACAATATGAAAGAAAAAGAAAAAAATTATTCCAAGTGACTTTAAGATACTCAACATAAGAGAAAAGAGACACAAGTAAAACACAGAAGTTAGAGAAGTCTTCATTCATTTATTTGATGAATTCATGATTTATTTTCTCTAAAAAATAAGTACTCCTAGTCTACGGCTATGCCACTCTGAACAAGCCCAATCCCATCTGATCTCAGAACCTAAGCAGGGTTGAGCCTGGTTACTGTTTAGATGGGAGACCACCTAGGAAGATCAGGTGCTGTAGGCGTAAAAAATAAAAAATAAGCTGACAAGGTCCTTGCAATCTGTGAAGTCAACCAAGGGTTGCCTTGCCTAAAAATAAATAAATAAATAAATAGATACTCCTAGCTTTACTTACTGAAAGGCCTAGAAGCAATGACAACCCAGCAGGAATGAACACCAGATTGTAGGTAGCCTCCAAATGATATTTCCCATTATCTATTAAAAGGATTAAGATTCTTTAGAAAAATGGCTGATATGTTAACAGGCAGAAAATATCCATGAACATGGGTCATCTTACTGTGCCAGAAAACAAGAAACTATCAAAGACAAAGGGAGTCGATAAAAGGATATAGGAACCAACTCAGTAATTTCTAATGGCTAAAGGTGGCACAATTTGAACATGAAAAAAGAATGATTGAAAATGATCATAAATCAAATATATAAAAACCATACTAGTAAAAAATTTCACTGATCACCTTCCAAAGGTGGTAAGAATGACTAAGGTGACTAAGGCACCTTAATTTAAAAAGTGGCAAATAAAAGGCAAGAATTAAGCATTTATCCTGGCTCTCCTGTATGAATTCTATTTCAATGTAACTAAGCAGTTCACGAGGAAAAGTTCTTCATAAAAGAATTCCAGTTACAGATGTAAGGAGAATGAGAAAAATCACCATCTTACAACCTCAAATGAAATAATAGACCTCGGCAATAATCATACATGACTGTCAAAATCATTACATGAAAGGGCAATGTGAAAGTTTATAATAGATGGATTAAGCTTTCAACATTTGAACTTATTACTATATAATTTCAGCATCACCGAAAGGATATCAAGTGCCAAAATCAAGCAATAGGAAGGCCATGACACCATTTATGAAACATTCCTGTCAAAGAAACTGAACCTGAATCTATCCATCCCTCTAATCTGTGCTGTCCAAAATGGTAGTTGCTAGCCATATGTGTCAACTTAAATTTGAGTTAAATAAAATTAAAACTTTAGTTTCTCAGCCACATTAGCCACATTCCAAGAATTTGATGCCACATGTGGCTACTGGCTATCATAATGGAACGCAGATACATAACATTTCCATCATTACAGAAAGGTCTAATACATAACCTTACTTATATAAATCTAACTCCCAGGCTATAGAACAGCAAATTAAATGACATTTGAAGGAAAATCTACCAAATTCAGAATGTGGGACAATCAATAGAAAACTGACTCAGTTTCTTTACCACATAAATGGCGTTATAGTAGAAATAGCTACAAAATTAAGGTAAAAAGGAAACAATACAAAACAAATAATATGTGGAATTTCTTTGGATCCTTATTTGAATAATTTAATCATAAAAGACATTTCTGAAATTGGAGGAACTTGAACAGATTAGATATGAAAAATTATTAATTTTATTAGGCATGATAGTGGCATTGTGTGTGTGTGTGTGTGTGTATACAAACAGCTCCCATCTTTGTTAGAGATGTATACTGAAATACTGATATTTTAATGTGTGGAATATATCAGAGATTTGCTTCAATGTACTCTGGCAAAAAGCAAAATAAAACCAAAGGAGTTTAAAAAACTGGAGGGTATGGATGAAGATGAAATAAAACTGGTAAAATGCTCACAACTCTTCAGGCTCTGTGACTAGAGGGTCATGAAACTTCTCTCCATTTGTCTACATTTTAAATTTTGTGTAAGGCCATTATCTAATTCTGCCTGTTGTCTCCTAAATCTATTCTCTCTTTTGATTATCCTGTCCCTCAGTTTAGATTCCCCAACACAACTATCTCTTAAATCACCTTTAATACCATTTTTCCTCCCTTGTTTTAACCTATTATCTGACCAGTCAGCACCTTGCCTTCATACTCTGGGCCAAAATTCTCCATGCTTGTCTATTTCAGGGTCCTTCACCAGATTTTCCTAGTTTCTGCATTAACTGCATCTTGCCTACACCACAATAAAAAAGGTAAATTTTCATCTAGAATAAGGAAAAAAAAAAAACAGACTAGCTTAGGACCAGACTAGCTTCAGAGTGCAGGGAAAAGTCACAGAAGACAAGAAGGGCACAAGTAAAAGCAAAGTCAGAAACCAAGAGACAAAGACACAAATACAACACCCTTCCTCTTCCTCTTAAAGAAATTATGTCAGAACTGCTTAGGCATTTCTACCTTTTAAAATATATATTTTTTAGAAAGACAAATTCCATATGATTTCACTTACATGTGGAACCCAAACAAAATAAATGAACAAATATAACAGAAACAGACTCACAGATACAAAGAATAAAACTGGTGGTTGCCAGAAGGCAAGGAGGGGTGGGGGGCTGGATGAAAAAGGTGAAAGAATTTGGTAGTACAAATTGGTAGTTACAAAACAATCACTGGAATATGAAGTACAGCATAGGGAATATAGTCAATAATATTGTAATAACTATGTATGGTGCCAGGTGGTGCTAGACTTATATCAGGAGATCACTTCATAAATTATATAAATATCTAACCACTAGGCTGTACACCTGAAACTAATATTGAATGTCAACTCTAATTGAAAAATAAAAATTAAAAAAAAAGATATGATCAAAATTAAAAATTAAAAACACTCTTAAAAAGCTGTATGACTGGCTCTGAACCATGCTTAGCACAGAATCAAAACACAATGAGACATTTATTAAACACTTTTGCAGTAGGCGCAAACTAGACTATTAACAAAAAACATAAAGTTTACATGTCTGTTCCCATTTAATGAACAATGGAATAAACACTATTGAGTGTGCTGGAATATGCATGTCAACCATTAACCAAAGTGTAGGACACAGGCAAATCTGTGTTGTCTGCAGACTGCTTGTACCTGAATACAGTGATCATAAAACTGAAGATACCTGATTGTGCTCAACTCTTCTTTGCTTCAGTGTTACTGGAGTCTTTGCTCTGCCCTTTAGTGGTTCTCTCTTCTCAAGCTTGAGCTCTATTTTAGAGTCTGGAAATAATATCGGAAAAACTATTACTCTTTGAAAGACACAATGAATTACAATTATCTTAAGATTAGTTGGGATTGCTGGTTTTAGGCACATTAACATGTAAAACAAGTTTGTCTATTGCTATTACCTCAACAGACCAAAACTATTTAATTTCAATGTCTAAAAATTTTTCTTTCCCACTTTTATTTCATTCCATTTCTGTTTATCTCTCCTACTCTTTAATCTGATTGCTACTTCTTCCTATTTCTCCTCCTTGCCTTTTTCTGGGACTAATAGCCTGAAATGAAAGTGCTCCCATGGAGGCCTTTCACTAAAAACAATATAGATGTGAGGAAAGAACATTAAAAAATATAGTTACCATTCTTTTGTCCATACAGTACAAAGATTAGTTATTAAATTAAAATTTGTAATGTGGAAAGCAAAAAAGCTATAAGGAATTTTGTAGAAAAAACAAAAACAAAAACAAACCCTAAGATACCAAGCCTCTAACAAGTGCAATGATGTTATTATGTAAGTGCAGTTTAAGTCTCTTCCCATTTTTTGATGTAATTATAAAATACCTGGGTACAGTTGACATAAGTAGGAATCTTGTTGGTAGAAAAGTACAACCAATCACAAGCCACTTCTCCTCGTCCCCATAATACAAATAACATTTCTTTGAAGATAAGCTAGTGCATCTATATTACTTAGCATATCACCATGATGGTTATTAACCTAACAACTCAGATATATGTATATATCTTTTTAAAGGCTTCAATATTCCATTCCCCTAGTCTTGATTTCATCACCATTAGAAGAGCTGGATTTATTAAAAGACTGATATAAATTTTAGTTAACTTCCCCATTTTTGTGGCCATTTATTATCACATAGCAAAATTAATGTCAGTTACTTCTGAAACTTGTTACCAAAAACTTTATATTACCTTACCAGAGACAGAAATAGTCAGTTCTTAAACCAAAGCTTAGTTTTGTATGAACTCAATGTAGTTCTATTAAGTAGTAGTCCAAATAGTCAAGTGTTTTTTGCTAACTACCTACTCCAGTACCGGTCAGTCCAGAGTCTACTTGCAAATATTCAAAAACTGAATAGTGATTTTTGCCATGATAGTTCAAACGGTTCAATCTTTATTTAAGATTAAGGTATTAAATCCACCCCCGCTCCCCAATGTTCCCATTAATAGATCTATCAGTAAGTCTATGTTTGGGACAATTCTTAGCATTATGTAATTTTAAGCTTTTTCACCTCAAATTCTAAGTATTAGAAAGTGTCCAAAGTAAAGAACCCAATGGTAGTTGAGCAGAAATGTATTCAAACAAAGTATCTGGTTACAGATTAATTCCTCTTACAAATTTTAAAATTCTAACAGCCAATGAAAACATGGTCTTCAAACAGAATAAACCAATAATATTTACAGTATTTTCAACTATACCATTGGAATGTCAAGTGAGTTTCAATGATGAAATGATAAAGGAATGTTCATAAATATCTAACTCGTTGCAACTCCTAAGAATAAAACACACATACAACATGTTTCTGGAGACCACACAGAACTTAGAATTTAACAACTTTATTGAATTTGCAGAAGCATTCTACAGTAATACATTTGAAAATCACATAGCACTTAGTAGGTACATGTATACATGTACATTTCACAAGACAAATAACAAATAAATTTACTCCCAGAAAGCTGCAAAGATGGACATGTATAGTCTAAGGATATGGCTAGAAGTACCCAAAGGACCATATTTTGCTTATACTTAATACTACTTCCATAAATATACAAAGAAATTCAATTATAAAATGCCTCTACAGTTAGACTCTCATCTTACAATCATAGAAATGAAAACTGTTTTATATAGACACACAGACACTGGGATATAGTATGATTTATGACTTTTTTAAAAAAAAAACTAATTTAAATTTGCTTTTAGAATTTAGATTAAGCCTATGAACTACAACATACCTTGAAAGTGTTACTTAAAAAAAAAATAACCCATCCTTCTAGCGTCTAGGTCATCTGGCAACCTAGTTAGTGATGGTGAGAATGCACTATCCTCGATTATGGTCTAGAGTAGTTTTTCCCAAAGTGTGGTCCACAAACTGTTTCTACCAGTTCATGAAGAAATGAGGCACTTTTTTTCTCTATCAAAACTTTACCGTAAAAATAAACCATCATTGATCTAAAAAGTATCTCTAGATTCAAGTTCTGGTGCATGCTTATCTGTGGATCAGTAACAGTTTATAGAGTGGCACTTTGAATGCAATGATCTGGAATATTATGAATGATACTGTACACATAAGTAAAAAACAAACAAAAGTGAGAAAATAAAAGAGTAGACAAGTTCTAGAGAGTATAAAGATATGTAGACCAGTGAAGACCCTACTTATATTCTAGTTAATGGGATTTTCTTAATTTTGAAGAGTTGTAAAATCTTATGTAAAAAAAGGAAAGAGTGAACCATTTGAGATAAAAATGGGATCTAGAAGCTTTAAATTGTTTGTTTCAGGCTTTCTATCCGTGCAACTTCAAAAAAAGGGGTAGTGCTATATAGGTAATTATTTTAAAATTGTAATTTGATAGGTAGAAGCCCCATCTGGAGACTAAGACAACCTTAAAAGAAAATTCTGGGGAAAAAGTACTTGAAATTCCTAGAAAATCTGCTAAGTTCCCCAAATCAGAGTTAAGATAGATGTCCTTCTTTCTAACTTCATTAGTGTTTATTTCCACGCTTTTTAACTACATTGCCTACTTCTCCTCCAAATAATGTTCCACCTTTAAAGGGAATAACAGCCAGCTTATTCTTAGAAGCTGGATTAATTTTGCAATCCTTCAGCCAGAGATAACGACGACCTAAAGTGGAAGATCCCATGATATGGGCAGCCATCTTTACTTCATCAAATGCAGCTTCACAGAGAAATGAGGCTGCATCATATGTTTTGCTCAGAATCCCAAGTGCCTGTTGCATATGACTAGGATCTGAGCTAAGAATTTGTGCAGCTTGACTAATTTCTGCCTGCATAGCCCGAACTACAAAGGCAGTATGGGTTGCAATTTGCAAAGTTGATGCTGCAGCTTCGTATGCTCTACAAAGCGCTAAGTCCAACTGTTTATTGGTGGAAGCTGCCTGAATACCTGATGGGGTAGTGGCTTCAGAAATAAATCCCAGAATTTCATCATCTACTTTTGGAACCGATAATATCTGTGTTGCCTCTTTGGAAGAAACTGGATACTTGCATGCCAATGAAGGCAGTTGCCTGTCAATTTGCTGCCACTCCTCTTCAATTACTTTTGACATAGATTCGTGGAAAGGAAAAGATAGTTCTGGGGCATCTATTTTATCATGCTGTGACTGCTTAGACATTTCTATGCCTAAAGTAGCAAGTGAGTGAGAGATAACAGTTTTGGCAAAAGAAGACATCAGGTCAGATCCATGTATATTTTGAAATGCCACTGAGGAACCTGAATCCTTTTCCTCCACTGACTTTTTACTGAGTCTAGGGACTTTTCGTGGAGGAGACAGGGTTTCAGCTTCTTGAAAATGAGATCGATCAATTCTCTTCCATATATTTTCTACATCCAGTGGGGGTGTGGAGTTAGAAGTCCCAGGCAAACTACCTACCCCACCCTGGACCAGCAGAGAATTGACATAATCTCTGATTGCCTGAGCAAGTGGTGGAGAAATTACTTGTGATCTCTCGGACTCTTCTAGTGTTTTCTTTTCACTAAAGAGAACTGACTGATCTGAACCATGGGACCTCTGAGTACGTAATGGTTGAATTCCACTTTTCTCTCCATGGTAAATATTTTCTACTATGTCTTTATAACAAGTAGTGGTGGTTTCTTTTATCAGTGAAGGAGAAGCTGCAGCAGAGACCAACATGGCAGCGAGTTCATGCTGAGAAGATGTCGAAGAACTTTTCTCTAAACATCTATCATGGCTAGACTTGGAGGAAATAAACGAATTCCCTCCAGAGGCTAACTTCTGCATCTGCTGCCCGCTAGGCAAGGTTGTGGCAATAAGAGGTTCCCTAGGTGGGTCTCCCTTAGAAGCATGTACTTTTTTAGCTGCCTGTAGTTCAGTCCTGCCCAAAGGAGGACGGGGGGAGATTTCAGGAAAAGAAATACCCTGAAAAAATCCACCAGAGGGAGTAGTTGGAAGTTCAGAAAAAGGAACAAAATCCCTAGTGGACTTCGCTTTCTTGTGTTCTTTCTTCTTTCCTGTAGAGGCAAAAGAGGCAGGAAGTTTAAGCATTACCTGTGTTTAAGCTAATTTTATTCTTTGCCTCCTTGCTAACATAGTGCTGTTGAAAGAAAAGACTCTATATTTCATATTCTGAACATCCAATATGACAGACTATGCCCTGGCAGGCAATGCTTATGGAAATATAAGCAATTTGGGTCAAATTAAATAATCACGAAATTAATAAACACTTCATATGAATTAAATATTTATAAATATCAACCTTTTTCTTAAAATAAATTTTAAAAGGTCATTTATTCCTGTACAATTTTAAAAAAATATTTAAATATCATGGTCTAATTTCTTAAGACAGTCAACTAAAAATGTCAAAATATTTGCTATAAAGATGCCTTGAAATAAGATCATCTAGCAAAACTTGTAAATTTTAATGCCTAACAGAGAAAACATGCCATATGTAAATACAACTGAAATATGTCAACTGTAAGGAATAAAACATACATATAATAAACCAATGAGATTTCAACATAAGAGTAAAGAGAAGTGACAAGGTTTAGCATGATATCATTTATATAGATCTTATAAAGTGCAAAATAATACCATGTATTAGATAGATGCATATGAAAAAGTATTAAAAAAATGGATTGGAAAGATAAGCATCAAATTAATAATAGTGGTTGCTTCTATAGAGATGATACTTGGAAAGGCCAAGTGGGGGAACGTGTCTTTATTTGTAACACTTTATTCTCTTTGAAAAAATATAAAGGTACCTGGTAATTTTAGGTGACAGAAAATTAGACATTTGTATTTTTCTTGTTAGAATTCTTAACAAAAGGTATTTAAATCAAATTACTTAGAGGATTACTCTAACAATATGAACAGAAACTACCTATATCTTGGTAATGTAATTTAAATTTTTTTCTTCGTGGTTACTGTATCTCATGAGTCTGAAAAAAATCACATATATTTAATTAACATCATTTAAAATTTTACCTTCCTCGTTGTCACTGTATCTGTCAGAGTCATTACTTCCATTCTGTCTTGTATTTTCTGCTGAAGAAGAAATGGTTGGCAAAGGAGTAGAAGATCTTGATTCTGTTCCCTGTTCTCTCAGTTTCAACAGCTTCTTCTCATATAACTTCCTGGTTGTTCCTATATTAAGGTAGAAATGGTTAATGCATTAGTACTTATATCCTCTTATTTAAAATGCAGCTCAGACATTATCTTTTTTAGCAACATTAAAATGTTACTTTCACCTTTCCTTTCTAAATTTAAGTGTTTAAAATAATATATAACAAATTATTTTATAAAAAGGTGTTTTTCTGGTATTTTAATACATAATTATAACAATGTTTCCTTTATAGCATGGAATACATAGTATATTGATACAGGTCTTAATTAGACCATCTACTGAAGTATTATGTATGACTGAGTATTTTTGAAAAGTTCTAGACTTTGTATACGTTCTCCAGTACTATATAATGGTACTTGCCTTTGTAAAATTGTTTTTATTAACAGATTGATTAGGGTGATCATTTCGCAATGTATGTATATCGAAACATCAAGCTGTACATCATACATACACCTTTTATTTGTCAATTATACCTGAATATAGTTGGGGGAAAAAAATGAATAGCTGGTATATCGACATGTAATTTAATGTATATTGATAATAATTTTAAAAGGGTATCAAATGTCTGCTGGCAATTATATTAATAGGCTTATTATCATCCATTTAGAAGCAGTGTGTTAAATAAAACAAAAGACAACATTCTAAATCCTTTACGACAATACCTATAGGCAAAAACCTTTAATTCTCCAATGTTCGAACTTTTACATAACTTAGAAAATCAATATATATAGACCTTCCTCATCTTGAGGTTATTTATTGCCAAGACCCTCCAAACTTAATTAAGGAGCAATCGGCCTTGCGAAATCACCAAAAGTAACCAAATTGTGCAAATCGAGTGTATTTAAGTTCCAAGTTTCTCTTTTTAGTTTGTTCTTTATGGTATCATTCTTGAATTACAATCAAGACTTTTAAAAAGGTACTTAAAAATTTTATTTATTTAAATTGGTTTCAAGTATACAGTACATTGGTTAGACATCTATATAGTTCATAAAATGATCCCCCCCAATTGCTCCCTCCCTCCCCTAGCCCTCCACCTAGCCATCATATTAATGCTAACTGCTTTCCCTCTGCTGTGCTGCCCGTGACCAACTATCAACTAATTTGTACTTCTTTAACCCTTCACCTCATTCTCCCAGCCCCCCAACACTCCTCCCCTCTGTCCGTCACTAAACTGTCCACTATATTTGTGAGTCTGTTTTTGACACATTTGTTCTTGTTACTTAGATTCCATTTATAAGTGAAATCACATGGTATTTATCTTTTTCTTTGACTTATTCCACTCAGCGTAATAACCTCTAGGTCCATCCATGCTGTTACAAATGGTAGGATTTCATTTTAAAAAAGTACTTTTAATAACGGAAAATGGGTACTATGCTGAAAACTGAGTAACTTGAGTTAAAGAAACAAGTCTGTCACTAATTTACTGATTTAAATGAATTCGGCCAGCCATGTTACCTCAGATTTTCCTCAACTGACATATAAGACCCATGAGTGTCTCACCAAGTAGTGTGATATGCACACCATATGAAAACAATCTCGACAACAGGTAATCTAGGAAATTATCTAGTTCAATTCCTTTATTTTAGTTCCCTCATTCATAGTTAAGGAAACAAATATCATTGTCATATAAATGATTAATGAGACTGGCCCTTAGAACCCAAACATAGCTGCTAGACGAGAGGGTACTGCTTCATAGGAAAGACATTTGAAATTTATCAACATACCCACAATCGGACCAGGATTCACTCCATATTTCACAAGCTGATCCAGAAGATCTTCATTAGTGAGCTCTGTTACATCTAGATCATCTTTATCTTCTAGTCTGGGTTTATCAGTTTTCTTTGTGGCTTTCTGTAAACAAAGGCCAGTTATCATTTCCACATGAATAAAAAAAGTTCATTTTACTATATGTTAAACATGGAAATTAACCTTTAAGTTAATTTACAGCTATATCGAGCCTCAGTAATTTGATTAAATTAAAACTCATTGTTTGAAGATATTTTCTAAGTTTGGTTATTATACAAACCCAATAACCAAGCAAGTGACTGAAATTGTAAAGACATTACTGTTAAAATAGTTTTGGTTAACCTAAAGAGGCAATGATGGCATAAAAAATTCAAATGAGCAAAAAGACTGGATTTAACTATTTTCATCCAGATAACTGTAAATACATTTTACTACTGGCCTCTTTTGATGATATTTAAAAGTTTAAATAAATCTAGGAGTTTAAGTTAAGAGTTTATCATAAAGGCTTATACTTAGTTATGTATAAAAATGATTTCCTTTAAACAAGCTCATTGGAATTTAAGCCCAAATGAATATTCTTCTTGTAATACAGTGACTTTAACAGCCAGTTTCTGACCCATGTAGGAAGTCAGGCATGTCACCTCTGATACAGCTTTGTTGCCACACTTAGTTCTCTATGACCACTGCATTAAGAATACAGTGTTCCCCCTTATCTGAGGGGGATATATTCCAAAACCCTCAGTGGATGCCTGAAACTGGGGACAGTACTGAACCCTATACCTACATACCTATGATGAAGTTAAATTTATAAATTAGGCACCACAAGATATTACAATTTTAACAAAAGGCTGTAATAAAAGCAATGTCTCCTGGGAAAACTACATAAACTTCCAAAATTAAACAGGAGAAGAGAGCAAATGTATGGGTAACTTTTAAGAGTTGTGGCAAATAGCCCTACAAATGCCTCCATAATCCCAGAAAGTATCAGAGCGCCAAACATAAATGGTTGCTTAAATAATGGCCACAAATATCAAAGTCAATTTAGGTCCAAATTACTGTTTAAGTCAGAAGAGTCAATACTAAAAATTTTATGCACAAATGGCAAAAATAAAAGTATATGGGCTGCTTACTTTCTAATGATGCTGAGGGGGAAAATCAGGCATTATTTGGCCATGGATTAGAATTGTTCTTTAATAATATTTCTTCAAAATAAACATTTGCAATACTTCATAAGACAAGATTATGAGAAATTATTTTTTAAGGATAGCTGCTAATAAGAACAATGTTAATTTAAGAGACATCTTTAATAAAAAACACGGCTGTGAAAAGTTAGGGTACTTTCAGAAGGCTTTAACATAAATATTGCAGTATCCTAGGATCATCAGGCTCAAATACTGAAGGAATCCACACGGCGATATCAAAATAGTTGCCTAGAGTCTAAGGGTTCGATATACCAAAGACTTGAATTCTTTAGAGAAAAGACATTTTTTAATCAAACAGACTTAATCTCATGTTAGTGACCGACTTGAATTTTCCAAAGCTTAGGAACAGGTTGAAAAGAAAAACTCCACTGTATAACAAATACTTTAAATAAAAGAAAATCAATCAGATACAGATTACTTGTAGACTATCCCTCCCACCATAAGAATGTTCAAATTCTACTATCAACAAACATCCAGGAATTTCAACTTCTTGCAACAGCCTGAGGTTTTCAAGAAATCTTTCTTTGGCACTCACCACATTCAACCTACTTTTTATTAGTTACGTGTATAAATGCTTCTCTATCCTCTCTAGATGGTGAACTCCTTGAGCAATAGTCCCTAAGTCTGATGTTATCAAAACCTCAAAACTTTTGGAAAAGTTACCTCTATTTTACAACATCTTATCCCGTTCTGAGTCCCAATCTTAGGCCTGAGAATCTGTATTTTAATGTGTAAAGTTTAATTTTGGATGTAGTGTTAAAGGAGGTAGCAGAAAGCAGGAGCCTTTGTCATACTCATTATTTGCATCCCAAGCATCTAAAATAAAAGTGCATGACACAGGAACAGGCACCTGATGTTTTGTTGAATGAATGAATGAATGAAAGCAACATCTCAAGAGGAAAAAGTCATTTATTTTTTAAAATCCATTTCTTATTAAGAAATAAGGCTTATCAAATTGAAGCAGAAAACCAACTTCCTTATATTTTCCTAAAACATAATGAAAAACTACAGCTGTACAAAGAAATTTTATGAGGTCAATAAATTGTAACAAGCTAAGTCAAATACAGCAGGAGTTTATAACAAGGTACTTGATTTTTATTATTAATTTATAGGGAGAAAAGTTCCAGAAAAGTAATGCCATTTTATGAAATACCAAATTCAATAAGAATAAAAATTGGGAGACAGTGTGGTATAAATAATTATCAAGCCAGCAATTTCAGTAAGGAGGGAACCATTAGTTGTACAGATTTCTGCCTCTAGAAAGCTTTGTTCCTTTAAGTAAATCATGTGACCTCTAAGTTTCATTCAGTCAAAAATGCTCAGTACCTACTATGTGCCAGGTACTGTTCTCCAGTTTATTCCCAACTACGAGATGATCTAATATCTTTTTCGACTTTAAAATCCAACAGTTGTATATCACCTATGTGCTACTCTTATTTTTGAATCTCTACCATTAGCATCAAAGATGTTGAAGTATAACAATAACTATTGTTATAAAATAGATTCCGGCGAGTACTTACTATGTACCAAGTAGTATTCTAAGTCTCTTATGTGTCTTAATGAATTCTAAAAATGCTGTGAGATACTAATAGCTCCATTTTACAAGAGAGGTAACTAAAGTCAAAAATTGCACAGCTAACTCAGGCAATCTGTATACTATGCTATATAGTAACATTTGAACAGACTTTATGTACACATCACTTTCACAAACTTACCTCAATTCTGAAGAATGTATCACAGTTAACATTGTACTGTTTTGGCACTGAATAAAAACAAAAAACTAGACACAAATGCAACCTATTGTCACCCTCAATCTAATTAAGTAGGTATTAGATTATTCCTATTTCAGATGAAAACTGAGCATCTGATAGACACTTCATTTTTCAAGGTCAATAAGTGGCAGACCTGGAATTTGAATCTACGATCCCAATTCAGCCTGCACACTTAACACCTTACTGTGGAGTACGATGGCCAATTTATGATTTAATTAACATTTACCATTTTTAATATACTTTTTCTGTTTTGTTCCATGTCTTTAAATATTTCCTGTTAAGAATTCATAATCCACCAGATCAGACCATTCAAGAATGTTATGCTCCATTGGATTCCAAATAGCTACGCTGCTTGGCACCTTAGAAGGAAAAGGCAGGTTGCCAACTCTGTAAATGTTTATTTTTGTGTCAACAATCCAGATAATCTCAACACCTAAAAATATTGGTATCACAAAGATGCATAAAACAAAAAGCTTAGAAATAAGAAAACTAAAAACCAAAACCAAATTTTGGATATGCAAAACATCTGTCATATTACACCAGATAAATCTAAGAGACCATGACGATGACTGAAATGGAACAATTTCACCTTTAATTAAAAATATCATCTACGGCCTTGGCATTCTGAACAAGCCCAATCTTGTCTGATCTTGGAAGTTAAGCACCGTCGGGCCTGGATAGTACTTGGATGGGAGACCACCTAGGAAGACCAGGTGCTATAGGCGTAAAAAAAAGAATAATAATAAATAAGTAAGAGATTGTAAGCTGACAAGGTCAACCAAGGGTTGCCTTGCCTAAAAAAAAAAAAAATAGTGTGGAAAAAAAAAATCCTCATAAAACCCATGTCTAAATAGAAGGTAAATACTATGCCTTTGGCCAAAGCCACATTAATGCTTGATTTATTTTAAAATGTCAAAAATTCACCACCTAAGAAAATCTGCCTTATCTCCAAATTTAAAACAATTTGGCTTTCTCTTAGATTACAACTGTTCTTTAAGAAATGTGAGTCTATGTTATTATTATATATGGGGCTAACAATGACAAGAACATAAAATATATACATAAAAGGAATGTTCCATAGAGACCCTTATTATTATAAACAACCTAAGGTTCTTTTCCTGTAAATTTCAAGATATTTTCCTATGCCTGATAAAAGACCTATCAGACTGTTAGATTACAACTTTTACATAATGTATTTTAAACAGAAAATGATGCTACTGACCAACTTACCACTATTAACTTTTTCAAGTTGTTGACACCACTGAGTCTACCCAAGGGTATATATTTTTGAGTTTTAAATACTGAAAGTTGAAAGACATCTACGGTGATGAAATAGTTTTTCTCTACATGTATCAAAATGTTAAATGAGCTATTAAGGGCTTAACATGCCACTGGACATAGTAGGTTCTCTTAAAATGTTAATTCCTTTCACCCAGAGCTTATTTGCATAGCGCTGACCAACCTGGACAACATGAGAGATTAGTTGATATGATGAATAAATAACAAATGTGATCAATTATCAAAAAAAAATCCATTATATTATTATTGTGCTGGGTGGGGTCTGCAGAAATCCATCTCCAATAGTTAAGAGCACAATGGTAGATATGAAAAAACGCCGGATAACTGAACTGAAATTAAAAATGTTTACACTCAGGCCTTCTTGCAATCCAAAGAACAAAGGGTAGGCTGGGACATACTCTCTCTTAAAAAGTTGCTGCCGCAAAACATCAAAACCAAGATAATTGTTTCTATGGAAAACTAATCAACATGTAAGAATTAATAATCCTATTATATAAATACAACCAAATACTTTCACGGCTCAAGAATAATACATTTGCGCAGAAGGCAAATATAGGGATCTAGGGAAGACCTGTTTTTTTTTTTTTAAGTGTGTCAATTTAAATGAAATATATTTCATTTCTAACCGAATCTTTACTATAATAGTTTGAATATTACTTTCCTTTTCAGAGGGGTTGGGATAAAACGGATAAGGGATATGCTTTATTTCAAAAGTAAATTCAACATGCGAGTCAACTAGGTTTCTTCAAATCCACAAATACATGACATTAGAAACAATAACATGCGATAGCCTTTTATTTATTGAATAAATATTTATTTGGCACTACTATGTGCCAGGTACCTACTTAAGACCTAAGATTTTCAATTCTCTAAAGATCAGGGTAAGATTTAATTACACTTACATGTATGTACTATATTTTTGCTTTCAATTCCACGGGGTAGTCCAGAAAGCACATCAGATAGATTTGTAAAAACTAAAGTTAAACAACATAACTTTAAAATAAGCAGTACTTTTGTTTTTGAGTTATACTAGTAATCACTAGCAACAATTCCAAACTCCACATCCAATGTTTTACGAACCATTATACTATTACACCAATCACTACTTTGAACCACATTCTGCTAGGATTTGAAGTCTGGTAACTAGGCAGATTCATAACAAAATAGCATACAGAAACCCAAAGAACAAAAACCAAACTATTCTAAAAAAAAAAAAAATATGCATTTGCTGAAGCCAATCTGAGATTTACCCGAGATCAGATAGTCCAAATTGCGGTACTGACATATCAGAATGTCAGGAAATAAACATTTCTCTTAATTCGGAAGTCTCTTTTCCTCATGAAAAATTTACCCAACAGGAAAAAAAAAAAAGTCCCAAAACCTAAGCTCTTAGTAACTAGAATTTTTCAAGTATTTGAGCGTCTATCACCGCTTAATGATGTATTTTCAAATGCTCATTTTAGAGTAATGCTGCCCCGTCAAAAGATGGCCTGTTGCTGTAAGAGTAACACAAACAAGAAAAACGGTTCAAAAAGCCCTCTAGATGCAAAAACATAAAAAGGCGGGAATTTATTTCAAATTTTGGTTAGAAATTAATATGCACAAATTGCCCTCCAGAGAGCGCTCTGAGACTCGGTTGCTGCTAGTCATTTCAGTCAAGAAAGCGGGAAAACGCTCGAACGTAACCTATAGCAGTTTCGGGCTGACCCCCTCCTTAGCGCTTTTGAAAAGGACACGGAAGTCCCAGGCTGAACACCCACTCTCGGCGGCCGGTGGTCAAGACCACAGAAGCACCCGCGCGCGCCCGCCACCCACGCGCGACCTCAGCGCCCACGCCAACTTCACACGTCCCAGACACGCGCGGCAGAAACGCCAGCCTCGCAGCCCCAACTTCGCGACTCTCTTCTCCAGCGCCCTCCCCTTCGACAGCCTGCGAGCCCGCGGCGAAGGGCCCAAATCCAGCGTCCGCACGCCCAGAGGCCAGCCTCCTAGACAGGCGCGGGGACAGCCCCGCGGCCGAGGAGGCCCGAGGGGGCGCCAAGGAGGGAGGACGGCGAGCGCGCGGGGAGCTACAACCGCCAAGCGCCCGCCTTTGTGGTCCCGGCCGGGAGTCCTTACCCTGCCGACGGTGGCTCGGCTGCGGCCCGCAGCGGCGGCCCCGGAGCCGAGGACCGGGGTCGGCTCGCGCTCCTCGTCGCTGGAGAAGTCCGGGGGCCCCTTGCTGTTGGCGCCGGCGGCGAGCGGCGGCCGGTTGCGCGCCGTAAGGTGCTGCAGGTAGAGCTGCACGTACACGTCTTTTCGCTGCTCCCCGGCCGGGAGCGTCACATTGTTGGCCACCAACTCACTCTTCAACTTCTCTTTCGTCAGGACCGAGGGGTCTTCCAGGAACTCCGGCATCTCGGCGACGTCTCTTCCCCGCAGCCCTCGCACCCGGCGCGCTCACTCTTTGCCCGGTGGGGGCGCCGCGCTGCCGCCTCCGAGCCTCCCGACTCCCGCCCGGGAGCAACACCGCGGAGCAAAAAAAAAAAAAGAAAAAACTCGCACACACAAAGCAAAGGCCGGACACAAAAGCCCCAGAGCAGAACTGTGGGCCAAGTGCAGCCAAGATAGGAGCTCACACCAACCCCAGCCCACACACTACAGCCGAGGAGGGCAGCCTGCTTCGCCCACGCCCCAAGATCGCGCGCCGCCATTGGCGGGCGGCGGCAGGAAGCGCGCCGGCGATTGGCGGGACGCCTCGCGCGGGTTCCATTAGCCGCGGCGCCCTGCGAGAGGGTGTAGAAACGCAGTTTAAAAGGCGCTCGGGCGGGAGTCGGGGTGCCGGGCCCGTGTCTGTTTCCCTCTTCTCCACCCTTCCCCTTAGATACTGATAAGGGACAAGTCGTACTGCTTTTGTGCGCCGTTTCCTCTCCCTCCCCTACAAGAGATGAAGCCTTCCTCCCCGGGGTCGGTCGCCTACGGACCGGGCGTGTTGCACGCCAGCTGCCAGGATCGGGGCTGGGCCTTTATCAATCTCGGGACACTGATCCACCGAAGAATAGCTGCAGCCTTTCCTTCCCTAATAACAGCCCTGAAAGGAAAGGAGAGAAGCGAGGCGTGTTTGTAGGCGCTTATTTTCCTAGATTTGATTTACTTACCGGGGAGGGAGGGGGACTGCTCGCAGTTAAATCCCCATCTCGCTTGCGAACGCTCCTTTTGTTTCCGAAATTCAGGAAAAGCCAGACCTCGACTACTGGGCACTTTAAACTGCCGTTGAATTTGTGACAAAATTGTACTGTCAAATATTCCATTTACTTTTGACCTTAAAGGTTGGGGGATTTCTAAATTATTTTATTTGAACAGTTAGTTGGAGCTTAACTGCGTTTTTGTTCAGAGCTGTCTCTGGGTTAGATCCCTCCACCTGTAAGTATCTTACTATAACTTAACCAAACCTAATGTTTAATAATACAACAGAATGAAAGGAAACATTTAGGAATGCCAGACGGGCAACTTAAGATAACTGAGATAGGTACATACTAGATTTTAGTAATACAGAAAGCCTAGTGACATAATTAGGCCAGGAACTCTCATCAAACCCATATTACTGATTCAAATTAAAAGCTGGTAGGGTTTCAGAAATTTGCTACGTAAACTGTCTTCCTGAAAACAAACACGACTGATGACAATACATTCGTATTTCTTACTAATTTATATATGTTTTCTTCCAAGAAAGGAAAGAAGTCGATCTTGGACTTAGGATGTCTTAATTATTTCTCCAGATTCTTACCTCCAAACTAAACTTTATAAGCTGCTTAAAATAATTTTTCAAATATTTATGTGATTTCTGCATGGTTAAGTTCAAGAAAATTTAAAACAAACGCCATTACTAATAACGTTTCCTATGAATTAAACTATTTTATTTTGTTCAGATTGAGGAAACATACTTCTTTTAACGATGCAATGTTTTCCTAGAGGCAATTTTGTATATTTTATAGAAATCTCAGTATTTACATATATTTAAGCAATAGTATTAAGCTCCATAATACAAATTAAAAATTGTATTTTAATTAACGACTTGTTTTATAGATTTTCAGGATGTCTTATAATAAAAGTTACTTCATCTCCATCCCACCCACCCCCAACCCCCAGCTTAGCTGAACACATAGGGAAGTATATTTATCTTCAGAGGAGGAACTGAGCTGACTGGCAAAGGACCATGATTTTGCAGTGCGTAGTAACCCCCACAAATGTAATTAATGCATGTGAGATGGTCCCAATCTGCAGTGTGCCACAGTTCAGTTATTTCTTCCAGAATAGTCTAAGATTATAATAGGCGGAGCAACAAAGTCCTGAGTTTAATCTCTGCAATTTATCCTATTAAATCGTTGCCTTGATAGTTGAAGAGTTTTGCTCTGGCTTAACTGTACTAATAGTTTTTAACTGAAAAGGGTTAGAGTTACCAGGGCTAGATTTGATCTGGAAGGGTCTCCAGGCTCTGACAGCTGCCCTATGGTCTGAGGATACCTGGGCAACTAGGTCCCTGAAGTGGATCTTTAGATCAGGTGGCATCAACTGACACCTGAAGATAATATTCTTCTATCTTAATTTGATGTGAATAGAGTACAATGCAGGAGTCACAGAACCACCAAAGACAGTCACCCAAAGATGCTGCATGGGATCACTTTTTTCATAAGGCTTTTGCACCAGAATTTTTTCCCGGCAGTGTAATCCTTAGAGACAATACTTCCTACTACTTCTACCACAGCAAAAAAAAAAAAAAAAAAAAAAAAAAAAAAGAAAAAAGGAAAAGAAAAATCACCTGTTGTGTCTGAAAGTTGTTTTAAATAGATACACTACTACTAGCCTTACAGGCCAGCATTAAAGATAGTTCGCGAAGAACTGCATTCTAGATGCTCGAAATGTCCCCTGGGCAAAAATATCACTTTCATTCCCTTTCTTTACTTAGCTCTCCTTTTCTTATCCCAGGACATTATCAATAGGAGGTTACTTGCAGATTACACATTTCTTAGGAGACATATTTGATGTCATAAGCTATCAGACAGTGAGATTGAATTTCTGCTTCATCCACAAAGTCATAAATTATCAAATTCAGACTTGATATCATCCTAGATGCACCCAGGTATATCCTTAGCACCACTGTTTTTAGCGATAAAGGTAATTTTTGCTTTTGACCCTGCTGTAGAGCTCCAAAGTAGAAGCTATTTTTTTGTCATATTCGATGTACCTTAAGGCCAAGAAGTTTGGTCTACAGAGTTAGGGTGTCCTCTTTGTTCCTGATTACTACTTTCAAGCTATTTCTTTTCTTTCCTTATTCAAAACCATTTAAAGTTCATATCATCTGACTAAATCACGATCTACCATATTTACTACTATTATTTATCAGCCTCAGAAGATATATAGACTGCTGCTTCTTGCTAGAGGTTTTCCTCGCCAACCCTCTTGTCTACATTCTGTGTGAATTCAACATTCTTACAGATGACCCATGCTAAACTGACACTTGACCTCTTAGACCTTTGACCTCTTCATCTCCAAGAACTTGTTTCTCTATCCCATCTCATCCAACCACATCAGTGGTAATATTCTGAACCTTGTCATCAATAACTGTTTTATCTTCTAAATCTCAATTTCAAGCATCCCAATGTCAACTACTAGCCTTCTTCCTTCAGCTCATTTTTATACTCCTACTGAGCTAATTGAGACCTCCAATCCATTAACTCCAACACTAAAAAAGTATATTATCCTGCTTTTGCCATCATCTAATCATTTCTAACTCACTCAACTTAAATTCCCTGATCAATTCTTGTAATCACTCTTTTGCAGAGCGGTTCAACTCTTTTACCCCAACGTCTGTCTTCTTTCCTTGGAAGAACTTTGACCTTGCTTGGACCAAACACTGCCGGAACAAACTTTCTCATTGCTTGCAGCGAAGTAGCAAATATTACTGGAGAAAAATCATACAACAGGCCTGACCGGTTTTAATATATGACCTCAACACTAACTGGAAAAGCTATTCATCCTCTGGATTATTCACACCTTCACTTCTCTATAAATCACTCATATTCCTTTCACCATCTCTCCCCATTTTCAGCTGGTGACCTTGCCTCATACTTGAGGAAATAGAAACCATCTGTGGGCAGTGCCTCCACTTCATGGTTAAAGCTGTACCCATTTTCTCTTGCATCTTTTGAATGGAACAGGTGTCCTATCAGAGCAAATTCCGTCACTTGTTCTCTGGCTGTCATCCTTTCTTTCTCAAGGAGCCGATTCTTTCAGTCATTTCCTGAGATTTCTGAATTAAAAAAAAAAAGATTTTTTTTATTTGTGTTACATTTGTCTAATATAAACAATATTTTTATCTTTCATGTTGAAACAGGTATTAGGTTTTTTTAAAGAAAATTTTAAATGTTATAGGATCGATACCTAAAACCGTGAGAAACAGTGGAAAGATATTTCTACATGAAGCCTCAGCTTTAAACAAAACAAAGCAAAACAAAACTGATACAATTACTTGGTCAGAAAACTCTTCCAAAACCCTTTTTTTCCCCTAAATCACTTGGATAATGGCTGCCTTTTTCCCTTTTTGAAGTTCTTAATGTTATTAGCATACAGCTGACTGTTTTGTTTTTCATTATTGAAACATTACATATAAAATATTTTTGTTTTGCATAGGACTTGGTTTTGGATTTAAGGATGCGCCACTTCAAAACAGAGCAGATGACGAAATACTCCATGGTCATAAAAATCATGTTCATGAAATTTAATAATATGAAAGAATGTTCATAATACGGCATTAAGTAAAATCAGAAAAAATACAGAACTGTATTAGGATAAGATCTCAGTTCTATAAATAACTAAAGTGTATATGGATATGTGTTTAAAATATATACAAAGAAAAAATGACTAAATAAAGGCCAAAACGTTTATAGTAATTTCTTCTAGGTAGTGGGGCACAGGTGGTTTTTATTTTCTTATGTTATTCTATATTTCTTAAGATTTATACAGTGAACACGTATGATTTTATAACCATAACTACTTTTTAATTAGTTTGAGAAATCAGGGAATCACTTGCCTTATCTGAATTCAGAGTCTGTCTGTTTTATACTTCCAAGGCTCCATTTTATCAGTTCATCCATAATGCATCAGTCTTAGGTAAAGTCATTAAAAATAATCTTAAAAGTAAATCTAGCTTATTAAATAGTTAAGGTAAATGCTCAGAGCATTTTTACTAGTGGATACATCCACTTGGAAGAATAAATGATAGACTGAAAAATTTGGGGTGAAATAGAACAAAATCAGAGTGCTGTTGTCAGGATTTGGTAATTTAAGCATGGACCTATCTATTCCAGAGCCTCTTTCCTCACATCATTCCTATATAATGATTGTAGAAGTTTAAGTTTAATATAAAGTATTGGATTAATATGAAGTATTAGGTCATTTCAAAATTATAGCAAGTCAGTAAATGGATCATTCTAAGAAACTTCAGATGTCCCAGCTTTGGAGAAGAAGTTGGAACATAATGGCATGCATATATATATTGTTTTACAACTTAGAAAACATTTTTATGTATTTTATTTGATTCTTATACAATCCTGCGAGTTAAGTGGGACCTCCAGTCTGGCCTTGCCGTATATAGACCAGTGGTTCTCAAACATTAGCTTGCATCAGAATCACCTGGGAGACCTGGTTGAAACTCAGGTTGCTAGGCCCTACCTCCAGTTTTCTGAGTCTGTAGGTCTAGGGTGCGGTCTGAAATTTTGCATTTCTAACTTGTTCCCAGGATACTGGTCTGGAAACAACAACTTTAGGCCATTTTTTAACATTCTTTATAAAGCCAGAGCTGACCATGTCACATTCTTGAATAAAGCTTGGCATTGCCCTCAGAGTAAAATCTAAATTAGTTAAAAAGGCACACAAGGTCCCAAGTGATCTGACTCCTGTCTACCTCTTCAGCTTTATGTCTCTCTTCCTCTCCAGCCATACAAGAGAACTAGCAGTTCTCCAAAGAAGCTATATTAGTTTGCTAGAGCTGCCATAACAAAATGATTAACAAGGTAATACAACCTGCTCTACCTCACAAGAGTATGGTTTTGTACAAATGAGATAACATGCTTGGTCCAACTTAAGATCAAGTATTATTGCAGATATGTACTGTATATGCCAATGTTGCCAGGGAGCAAAAGAACATAATTTCTGTGACAGGCTGAATTCGGTCCCCCCAAAATCCTATGTTGAAGCCCTAACCCCCAGTACCTCAAAATGTGACTATTTGCAGTACTGGGGGGTTAGTGAGACTTTTTAAGAGGTGATTCAGTTAAAATGAGGTCATTAAAGCAGACCCTAATCCAATCTGACTGGTGTCCTCGTAAGAGGAAACTTGGACATAGAGAGAGACACCAGGGACATGCCAGTACAGAGAAAAGACCATCTGACAACACAGTGAAAAGGTGGCCATCTATAAGCCAAGGACAGGTTTTGGAAGAATTCGACCCTGCTGTCACCTTGATCTTGGACTTCTAGCCTCTAGATCAGTGAGCAAATAAATTTCTGTTGTTTAAGCCACCCAGTCTGTGGTGTTTTGCTAAAGCAGCTCTAGCAAACTAATATAAACCTCTACTTTTGTAGTTGAAGAAACCACAT